>NW_025958552.1:0-30233 GCF_023159225.1 Perognathus longimembris pacificus | reverse complement strand
TAATCTTTTGGGTTTTTATTTCTAATGAGGTCGACCGGTTGTCTATTTATTATTTTTTTACTACGCATCAAGCTGCGCTGCTTGTCTTTGCTCCTGTGTGCTCGCGCACTCTCGGCTTTTCCACTTATTTTTATTTTTGATTTATATTTGATTTATTTTGTCAATTTAAAAAAAATACGCATCGTGCTGTGCTGTTTGTGTTGCTTGAGTGCATTCGCGCGCTCTCGCTTTCTCCACTTTACAATTTTTTTGTTATTATTTATCTATTCCTGAGAGTTTATCTTATTTTTTATTTGTTTATTTAATGAAGTCGACCAGTTGCCTGCCCTTCCTTCCATTATCCGTCACCGAGACAAACTGAACAAAGTTCTGAGTCGACCTTGTAAAGATAAGGATTCAGGTCTGTCTGCTGTTTACCTTTGCTCCTGCCCGCACTGCCCTTCTCTCCACATTTATGTGTTTGTTTGTTTGTCTATCTAATCTTTTGGGTTTTTATTTTCTAATGAGGTCGACCAGTTGTCTATTTATTATTTTTTTTACTACGCATCAATCTGCGCTGCTTGTCTTTGCTCCTGTATGCTCGCGCACTCTCGCCTTTTCCACTTATTTTTATTTTTGATTTATTTTTGATTTATTTTGTCAATTAAAAAAAAAATACGCATCGTGCTGTGCTGTTTGTGTTTGCTTGAATGCATTCAGGCGCTCTCGCTTTCTCCACTTTACAATTTTTTTGTTATTATTTATCTATTCCTGAGAGTTTATCTTATTTTTTATTTGTTTATTTAAATGAAGTCGACCAGTTGCCTGCCCCTTCCTTCCATTATCCGTCACCGAGACAAACTGAACAAAGTTCTGAGGTCGACCTTGTAAAGATAAGGATTCAGGTCTGTCTGCTGTTTACCTTTGCTCCTGCGCGCACTGCCCTTCTCTCCACATTTATGTGTTTGTTTGTTTGTCTATCTAATCTTTTGGGTTTTTATTTCTAATGAGGTCGACCAGTTGTCTATTTATTATTTTTTTTACTACGCATCAAGCTGTGCTGCTTGTCTTTGCTCCTGTGTGCTCGCGCACTCTCGCCTTTTCCACTTATTTTTATTTTTGATTTATTTTTGATTTATTTTGTCAATTTTAAAAAAAAATACGCATCGTGCTGTGCTGTTTGTTTTTGCTCGAGTGCATTCGCGCGCTCTCGCTTTCTCCACTTTACAATTTTTGTTATTATTTATCTATTCCTGAGAATTTATCTTATTTTTTATTTGTTTATTTAAATGAAGTCAACCAGTTTCCTGCCCTTCCTTCCATTATCCGTCACCGAGACAAACTGAACAAAGTTCTGAGGTCGACCTTGTAAAGATAAGGATTCAGGTCTGTCTGCTGTTTACCTTTGCTCCTGCGCGCACTGCCCTTCTCTCCACATTTATGTGTTTGTTTGTTTGTCTATCTAATCTTTTGGGTTTTTATTTCTAATGAGGTCGACCAGTTGTCTATTTATTATTTTTTTTACTACGCATCAATCTGTGCTGCTTGTCTTTGCTCCTGTGTGCTCGCGCACTCTCGCCTTTTCCACTTATTTTTATTTTTGATTTATTTTTGATTCATTTTGTCAATTAAAAAAAAATACGCATCGTGCTGTGCTGTTTGTGTTTGCTTGAGTGCATTCGCGCGCTCTCGCTTTCTCACTTTACAATTTTTTTGTTATTATTTATCTATTCCTGAGAGTTTATCTTATTTTTTATTTGTTTATTTAAATGAAGTCGACCAGTTGCCTGCCCTTCCTTCCATTATCCGTCACCGAGACAAACTGAACAAAGTTCTGAGGTCGACCTTGTAAAGATAAGGATTCAGGTCTGTCTGCTGTTTACCTTTGCTCCTGCGCGCACTGCCCTTCTCTCCACATTTATGTGTTTGTTTGTTTGTCTATGTAATCTTTTGGGTTTTTATTTCTAATGAGGTCGACCAGTTGTCTATTTATTATTTTTTTTACTACGCATCAAGCTGCGCTGCTTGTCTTTGCTCCTGTGTGCTCGCGCACTCTCGCCTTTTACACTTATTTTTATTTTTTGATTTATTTTGATTTATTTGTCATTTAAAAAAAATAAGCATCGTGCTGTGCTGTTTGTGTTTGCTTGAGTGCATTCGCGCGCTCTCGCTTTCTCCACTTTACAATTTTTTTGTTATTATTTATCTATTCCTGAGAGTTTATCTTATTTTTTATTTGTTTATTTAAATGAAGTCGACCAGTTGCCTGCCCTTCCTTCCATTATCCGTCACCGAGACAAACTGAACAAAGTTCTGAGGTCGACCTTGTAAAGATAAGGATTCAGGTCTGTCTGCTGTTTACCTTTGCTCCTGGGCGCACTGCCCAACTCTCCACATTTATGTGTTTGTTTGTTTGTCTATCTAATCTTTTGTGTTTTTATTTCTAATGAGGTCGACAGTTGTCTATTTATTATTTTTTTTACTACGCATCAAGCTCCGCTGCTTGTCTTTGCTCCTGTGTGCTCGCGCACTCTCGCCTTTTCCACTTATTTTTATTTCTGATTTATTTTTGATTTATTTTGTCAATTTAAAAAAATACGCATCGGGCTGTGCTGTTTGTGTTTGCTTGAATGCATTCGCGCGCTCTCGCTTTCTCCACTTTACAATTTTTTTGTATTATTTATCTATTCCTGAGAGTTTATCTTATTTTTTATTTGTTTATTTAAATGAAGTCGACCAGTTGCCTGCCCTTCCTTCCATTATCCGTCACCGAGACAAACTGAACAAATTTCTGAGGTCGACCTTGTAAAGATAAGGATTCAGGTCTGTCTGCTGTTTACCTTTGCTCCTGCGCGCACTGCCCTTCTCTCCACATTTATGTGTTTGTTTGTTTGTCTATCTAATCTTTGGGTTTTTATTTCTAATGAGGTCGACCAGTTGTCTATTTATTATTTTTTTTACTACGCATCAAGCTCCGCTACTTGTCTTTGCCCCTGTGTGCTCGCGCACTCTCGCCTTTTCCACTTATTTTTATTTTTGATTTATTTTTGATTTATTTTGTCAATTTAAAATAATACGCATCGTGCTGTGCTGTTTGTGTTTGCTTGAATGCATTCGCGCGCTCTCGCTTTCTCACTTTACAATTTTTTTGTTATTATTTATCTATTCCTGAGAGTTTATCTTATTTTTTATTTGTTTATTTAAATGAAGTCGACCAGTTGCCTGCCCTTCCTTCCATTATCCGTCACCGAGACAAACTGAACAAAGTTCTGAGGTCGACCTTTGTAAAGATAAGGATTCAGGTCTGTCTGCTGTTTACCTTTGCTCCTGAGCGCATTGCCCTCTCTCCACATTTATGTGTTTGTTTGTTTGTCTATCTAATCTTTTGGGTTTTTATTTCTAATGAGGTCGACCAGTTGTCTATTTAATATTTTTTTTACTACGCATCAAGCTGTGCTGCTTGTCTTTGCTCCTGTGTGCTCGCGCACTCTCGCCTTTTCCACTTATTTTTATTTTTGATTTATTTTTGATTTATTTTGTCAATTTAAAAAAAAATACGCATCGTGCTGTGCTGTTTGTGTTTGCTTGAGTGCATTCGCGCGCTCTCGCTTTCTCCACTTTACAATTTTTTTGTCATTATTTATCTATTCCTGAGAGTTTATCTTATTTTTTATTTGTTTATTTAAATGAAGTCGACCAGTTGCCTGCCCTTCCTTCCATTATCCGTCACGGAGACAAAGTGAACAAAGTTCTGAGGTCGACCTTGTAAAGATAAGGATTCAGGTCTGTCTGCTGTTTACCTTTGCTCCTGCGTGCACTGCCCTTCTCTCCACATTTATGTGTTTGTTTGTTTGTCTATCTAATCTTTTGGGTTTTTATTTCTAATGAGGTCGACCAGTTGTCTATTTATTATTTTTTTTACTACGCATCAAGCTGCGCTGCTTGTCTTTGCTCCTGTGTGCTCGCGCACTCTCGCCTTTTACACTTACTTTTATTTTGATTTATTTTTGATTTATTTTGTCAATTTTAAAAAAAAATACGCATCGTGCTGTGCTGTTTGTGTTTGCTTGAGTGCATTCGCGCGCTCTCGCTTTCTCCACTTTACAATTTTTTGTGATTATTTATCTATACCTGTGAGTTTATCTTAATTTTTATTTGTTTATTTAAATGAAGTCGACCAGTTGCCTGCCCTTCCTTCCATTATCCGTCACCGAGACCAACTGAACAAAGTTCTGAGGTCGACCTTGTAAAGATAAGGATTCAGGTCTGTCTGCTGTTTACCTTTGCTCCTGCGCGCACTGCCCTTCTCTCACATTTATGTGTTTATTTGTTTGTCTATCTATTCTTTTGGGTTTTTATTCTAATGAGGTCGACCAGTTGTCTATTTATTATTTTTTTTACTACGCATCAAGCTGCGCTGCTTGTCTTTGCTCCTGTATGCTCGCGCACTCTCGCCTTTTCCACTTATTTTTATTTTTGATTTATTTTTGATTTATTTTGTCAATTTTAAAAAAAAATACGCATAGTGCTGTGCTGTTTGTGTTTGCTTGTGTGCATTCGCTCGATCTCGCTTTCTCCACTTTACAATTTTTTTGTTATTATTTATCTATTCCTGAGAGTTTATCTTATTTTTTATTTGTTTATTTAAATGAAGTCGACCAGTTGCCTGCCCTTCCTTCCATTATCCATCACCGAGACAAACTGAACAAAGTTCTGAGGTCGACCTTGTAAAGATAAGGATTCAGGTCTGTCTGCTGTTTACCTTTGCTCCTGCCCGCACTGCCCTTCTCTCCACATTTATGTGTTTGTTTGTTTGTCTATCTAATATTTTGGGTTTTTATTTCTAATGAGGTCGACCAGTTGTCTATTTATTATTTTTTTTTACTACGCATCAAGCTGCGCTGCTTGTCATTGCTCCTATGTGCTCGCGCACTCTCGCCTTTTCCACTTATTTTTATTTTTGATTTATATTTGATTTATTTTGTCAATTTTAAAAAATACGCATCGTGCTGTGCTGTTTGTGTTTGCTTGAGTGCATTCGCGCGCTCTCGCTTTCTCCACTTTACAATTTTTTTTTCTTATTATTTCTCTATTCCTGAGAGTTTATCTTATTTTTTATTTGTTTATATAAATGAAGTCGACCAGTGCCTGCACTTCCTTCCATTATCCGTCACCGAGACAAACTGAACAAAGTTCTGAGGTCGACCTTGTAAAGATAAGGATTCAGGTCTGTCTGCTGTTTACCTTTGCTCCTGCGCGCACTTCCCTTCTCTCCACATTTATGTGTTTGTTTGTTTTGTCTATGTAATCTTTTGGGTTTTTTATTTCTAATGAGGTCGACCAGTTGTTTATTTTTTATTTTTTTTACTACGCATCAAGCTGCGCTGCTTGTCTTTGCTCCAGTGTGCTCGCGTACTCTCGCCTTTTCCACTTGTTTTATTTTTTGCTTTATTTTTGATTTATTTTGTCAATTTAAAAAAAATACGCATCGTGCTGTGCTGTTTGTGTTTGCTTGAGTGCATTCGCGCGCTCTCGCTTTCTCCACTTTACAATTTTTTTGTTATTATTTATCTATTCCTGAGAGTTTATCTTATTTTTTATTTGTTTATTTAAATGAAGTCGACCAGTTGCCTGCCCTTCCTTCCATTATCCGTCACCGAGACAAACTGAACAAAGTTCTGAGGTCGACCTTGTAAAGATAAGGATTCAGGTCTGTCTGCTGTTTACCTTTGCTCCTGCGCGCACTGCCCTTCTCTCCACATTTATGTGTTTGTTTGTTTGTCTATCTAATCTTTTGGGTTTTTATTTCTAATGAGGTCGACCAGTTGTCTATTTATTATTTTTTTTACTACGCATCAAGCTCCGCTGCTTGTCTTTGCCCCTGTGTGCTCGCGCACTCTCGCCTTTTCCACTTATTTTTATTTTTGTTTTATTTTTGATTTCTTTTGTCAATTTAAAAAAATACGCATCGTGCTGTGCTGTTTGTGTTTGCTTGAGTGCATTCGCGCGCTTTCGCTTTCTCCAGTTTACAATTTTTTTGTTATTATTTATCTATTCCTGAGAGTTTATCTTATTTTTTATTTGTTTATTAAATGAAGTCGACCAGTTGCCTGCCCTTCCTTCCATATCCGTCACCGAGACAAACTGAACAAAGTTCTGAGGTCGACCTTGTAAAGATAAGGATTCAGGTCTGTCTGCTGTTTACCTTTGCTCCTGAGCGCACTGCCCTTCTCTCCACATTTATGTGTTTGTTTGTTTGTCTATCTAATCTTTTGGGTTTTTATTTCTAATGAGGTCGACCAGTTGTCTATTTATTATTTTTTTTTACTACGCATCAATCTGCGCTGCTTGTCTTTGCTCCTGTCTGTTCGCCCACTCTCGCCTTTTCCACTTATTTTTATTTTTGATTTATTTTTGATTTATTTTGTCAATTTAAAAAAAAAATACGCATCGTGCTGTGCTGTTGGTGTTTGCTTGAGTGCATTCGCGCTCTCGCTTTCTCCACTTTTCAATTTTTTTGTTATTATTTATCTATTCATGAGAGTTTATCTTATTTTTATTTGTTTATTTAAATGAAGTCGACCAGTTGCCTGCCCTTCCTTCCATTATCCGTCACCGAGACAAACTGAACAAAGTTCTGAGGTCGACCTTGTAAAGATAAGGATTCAGGTCTGTCTGCTGTTTACATTTGCTCCTGCGCGCACTGCCCTTCTCTCCACATTTATATGTTTGTTTGTTTGTCTATCTAATCTTTTGCCAGTCCTGGGCCTTGGACTTAGGGCCTGAGCACTGTCCCTGGCTTCTTCCCGCTCAAGGCTAGCACTCTGCCGCTTGAGCCACAGCACCGCTTCTGGCCGTTTTCTGTATATGTGGTGCTGGGGAATCGAACCTAGGGCCTCGTGTATCCGAGGCAGGCACTCTTGCCACTAGGCCATATCCCCAGCCCTATCTAATCTTTTGGGTTTTTATTTCTAATGAGGTCGACCAGTTGTCTATTTAATATTTTTTTTACTACGCATCAAGCTGCGCTGCTTGTCTTTGCTCCTGTGTGCTCGCGTACTCTCGCCTTTTCCACTTGTTTTTATTTTTGCTTTATTTTTGATTTATTTTTTCAATTTAAAAAAAAATACGCATCGTGCTGTGCTGTTTGTGTTTGCTTGAGTGCATTCGCGCGCACTCGCTTTCTCCACTTTACAATTTTTTTTGTTATTATTTATCTATTCCTGAGAGTTTATCTTATTTTTTATTTGTTTATTTCAATGAAGTCGACCAGTTGCCTGCCCTTCCTTCCATTATCCGTCACCGAGACAAACTGAACAAAGTTCTGAGGTCGACCTTGTAAAGATAAGGATTCAGGTCTGTCTGCTGTTTACCTTTGCTCCTGCGCGCACTGCCCTTCTCTCCACATTTATGTGTTTGTTTGTTTGTCTATCTAATCTTTTGGGTTTTTATTTCTAATGAGGTCGACCAGTTGTCTATTTATTATTTTTTTTACTACGCATCAAGCTGCGCTGCTTGTCTTTGCCCTGTGTGCTCGCGCACTCTCGCCTTTTCCACTTATTTTTATTTTTGATTTATTTTTGCTTTATTTTGTCAATTTTAAAAAAAAATACGTATCGTGCTTTGCTGTTTGTGTTTGCTTGAGTGCATTCGCGCGCTCTCGCTTTCTCCACTTTACAATTTTTTTGTTATTATTTATCTATTCCTGACAATTTACCTTATTTTTTATTTGTTTATTTAAATGAAGTCGACCAGTTGCCTGCCCTTCCTTCCATTATCCGTCACGAGACAAACTGAACAAAGTTCTGAGGTCGACCTTGTACAGATAAGCATTCAGGTCTTTCTGCTGTTTACCTTTTCTCCTGCACGCACTGCCCTTCTCTCCACATTTATGTGTTTGTTTGTTTGTCTATCTAATCTTTTGGGATTTTATTTCTAATGAGGTCGACCAGTTGTCTATTTATTATTTTTTTTTACTACGCATCAAGCTGCGCTGGTTGTCATTGCTCCTGTGTGCTCGCGCACTCTCGCCTTTTCCACTTATGTTTATTTTTGATTTATTTTTGATTTATTTTTGATTTATTTTGTCAATTAAAAAAATACGCATCGTGCTGTGCTGTTTGTGTTTGCTTGAGTGCATTCGCGCGCTCTCGCTTTCTCCACTTTACAATTTTTTTTGTTATTATTTATCTATTCCTGAGAGTTTATCTTATTTTTTATTTGTTTATTTAAATGAAGTCGACCAGTTGCCTGCACTTCCTTCCATTATCCGTCACCGAGACAAAGTGAACAAAGTTCTGAGGTCGACCTTGTAAAGATAAGGATTCAGGTCTGTCTGCTGTTTACCTTTGCTCCTGCGCGCACTTCCCTTCTCTCCACATTTATGTGTTTGTTTGTTTGTCTATGTAATCTTTTGGGTTTTTATTTCTAATGAGGTCGACCAGTTGTCTATTTATTATTTTTTTTACTACGCATCAAGCTGCGCTGCTTGTCTTTGCTCCTGTGTGCTCGCGCACTCTCGCCTTTTCCACTTATTTTTATTTTTGATTTATATTTGATTTATTTTGTCAATTTTAAAAAAAATACGCATCGTGCTGTGCTGTTTGTGTTTGCTTGAGTGCATTCGCGCGCTCTCGCTTTCTCCACTTTACAATTTTTTTTGTTATTATTTATCTATTCCTGAGAGTTTATCTTATTTTTTATTTGTTTATTTAACTGAAGTCGACCAGTTGCCTGCCCTTCCTTCCATTATCCGTCAGCGAGACAAACTGAACAAAGTTCTGAGGTCGACCTTGTAAAGATAAGGATTCAGGTCTGTGTGCTGTTTACCTTTGCTCCTGCGCTCACTGCCCTTCTCTCCACATTTATGTGTTTGTTTGTTTGTCTATCTAATCTTTGGGTTTTTATTTCTAATGAGGTCGACCAGTTGTCTATTTATTATTTTTTTTACTACGCATCAAGCTGCGCTGCTTGTCTTTGCTCCTGTGTGCTCGCGCACTCTCGCCTTTTCCACTTGTTTTTATTTTTGCTTTATTTTGATTTATTTTGTCAATTTAAAAAAAATACGCATCGTGCTGTGCTGTTTGTGTTTGCTTGAGTGCATTCGCGCGCTCTCGCTTTCTCCACTTTACAATTTTTTTGTTATTATTTATCTATTCCTGAGAGTTTATCTTATTTTTTATTTGTTTATTTAAATGAAGTCGACCAGTTGCCTGCCCTTCCTTCCATTATCCGTCACCGAGACAAACTGAACAAAGTTCTGAGGTCGACCTTGTAAAGATAAGGATTCAGGTCTGTCTGCTGTTTACCTTTGCACCTGCGCGCACTGCCCTTCTCTCCACATTTATGTGTTTGTTTGTTTGTCTATCTAATCTTTTGGGTTTTTATTTCTAATGAGGTCGACCAGTTGTCTATTTATTATTTTTTTTACTACGCATCAAGCTGCGCTGCTTGTCTTTGCTCCTGTGTGCTCGCGCACTCTCGCCTTTTCCACTTATTTTTATTTTTGATTTATTTTTGATTTATTTTGTCAATTTAAAAAAAAATACGCATCGTGCTGTGCTGTTTGTGTTTGCTTGAGTGCATTCGCGCGCTCTCGCTTTCTCCACTTTACAATTTTTTTTGTTATTATTTATCTATTCCTGAGAGTTTATCTTATTTTTTATTTGTTTATTTAAATGAAGTCGACCAGTTGCCTGCCCTTCCTTCCATTATCCGTCACCGAGACAAACTGAACAAAGTTCTGAGGTCGACCTTGTAAAGATAAGGATTCAGGTCTGTCTGCTGTTTACCTTTGCTCCTGCGCTCACTGCCCTTCTCTCCACATTTATGCGATTGTTTGCTTGGTCTATCTAATCTTTTGGGTTTTTATTTCTAATGAGGTCGACCAGTTGTCTATTTATTATTTTTTTACTACGCATCAAGCTGCGCTGCTTGTCTTTGCTCCTGTGTGCTCGCGCACTCTCGCCTTTTCCACTTATTTTTATTTTTGATTCATTTTTGATTTATTTTGTCAATTTTAAAAAAAATACGCATCGTGCTGTGCTGTTTGTGTTTGCTTGAATGCATTCGCGCGCTCTCGCTTTCTCCACTTTTCAATTTTTTTGTTATTATTTATCTATTCCTGAGAGTTTATCTTATTTTTTATTTGTTTATTTAAATGAAGTTGAGCAGTTTCCTGCCCTTCCTTCCATTATCCGTCACCGAGACAAACTGAACAAAGTTCTGAGGTCGACCTTGTAAAGATAAGGATTCAGGTCTGTCTGCTGTTTACATTTGCTCCTGCGCGCACTGCCCTTCTCTCCACATTTATATGTTTGTTTGTTTGTCTATCTAATCTTTTGGTTTTTATTTCTAATGAGGTCGACCAGTTGTCTATTTAATATTTTTTTACTTCGCATCAAGCTGCGCTGCTTGTCTTTGCTCCTGTGTGCTCGCGTACTCTCGCCTTTTCCACTTGTTTTTATTTTTGCTTTATTTTTTATTTATTTTGTCAATTTAAAAAAAATACGCATCGTGCTGTGCTGTTTGTGTTTGCTTGAGTGCATTCGCGCGCTCTCGCTTTCTCCACTTTACAATTTTTTGTTATTATTTATCTATTCCTGAGAGTTTATCTTATTTTTTATTGTTTATTTAAATGAAGTCGACCAGTTGCCTGCCCTTCCTTCCATTATCCGTCACCGAGACAAACTGAACAAAGTTCTGAGGTCGACCTTGTAAAGATAAGGATTCAGGTCTGTCTGCTGTTTACCTTTGCTCCTGCGCGCACTGCCCTTCTCTCCACATTTATGTGTTTGTTTGTTTGTCTATCTAATCTTTTGGGTTTTTATTTCTAATGAGGTCGACCAGTTGTCTATTTATTATTTTTTTTACTACGCATCAAGCTGCGCTGCTTGTCTTTGCCCCTGTGTGCTCGCGCACTCTCGCCTTTTCCACTTATTTTTATTTTTGATTTATTTTTGATTTATTTTGTCAATTTAAAAAAAAATACGTATCGTGCTTGCTGTTTGTGTTTGCTTGAGTGCATTCGCGCGCTCTCGATTTCTCCACTTTACAATTTTTTTGTTATTATTTATCTATTCCTGACAATTTATCTTATTTTTTATTTGTTTATTTAAATGAAGTCGACCAGTTGCCTGCCTTCCTTCCATTATCCGTCACCGAGACAAACTGAACAATGTTCTGAGGTCGACCTTGTACAGATAAGCATTCAGGTCTTTCTGCTGTTTACCTTTGCTCCTGCACGCACTGCCCTTCTCTCCACCTTTATGTGTTTGTTTGTTTGTCTATCTAATCTTTTGGGATTTTATTTCTAATGAGGTCGACCAGTTGTCTATTTATTATTTTTTTTTACTACGCATCAAGCTGCGCTGCTTGTCATTGCTCCTGTGTGCTCGCGCACTCTCGCCTTTTCCACTTATTTTTATTTTTGATTTATTTTTGATTTTTTTTGATTTTTTGTCAATTTAAAAAAAATACGCATCGTGCTGTGCTGTTTGTGTTTGCTTGAGTGCATTCGCGCTCTCGCTTTCTCCACTTTTCAATTTTTTTGTTATTATTTATCTATTCATGAGAGTTTATCTTATTTTTTATTTGTTTATTAAATGAAGTCGACCAGTTGCCTGCCCTTCCTTCCATTATCCGTCACCGAGACAAACTGAACAAAGTTCTGAGGTCGACCTTGTAAAGATAAGGATTCAGGTCTGTCTGCTGTTTACATTTGCTCCTGCGCGCACTGCCCTTCTCTCCACATTTATATGTTTGTTTGTTTGTCTATCTAATCTTTTGCCAGTCCTGGGCCTTGGACTTAGGGCCTGAGCACTGTCCCTGGCTTCTTCCCGCTCAAGGCTAGCACTCTGCCGCTTGAGCCACAGCACCGCTTCTGGCCGTTTTCTGTATATGTGGTGCTGGGGAATCGAACCTAGGGCCTCGTGTATCCGAGCAGGCACTCTTGCCACTAGGCCATATCCCCAGCCCTATCTAATCTTTTGGGTTTTTATTTCTAATGAGGTCGACCAGTTGTCTATTTAATATTTTTTTTACTACGCATCAAGCTGCGCTGCTTGTCTTTGCTCCTGTGTGCTCGCGTACTCTCGCCTTTTCCACTTGTTTTTATTTTGCTTTATTTTTGATTTATTTTTCAATTTAAAAAAAATACGCATCGTGCTGTGCTGTTTGTGTTTGCTTGAGTGCATTCGCGCGCACTCGCTTTCTCCACTTTACAATTTTTTTTTGTTATTATTTATCTATTCCTGAGAGTTTATCTTATTTTTTATTTGTTTATTTCAATGAAGTCGACCAGTTGCCTGCCCTTCCTTCCATTATCCGTCACCGAGACAAACTGAACAAAGTTCTGAGGTCGACCTTGTAAAGATAAGGATTCAGGTCTGTCTGCTGTTTACCTTTGCTCCTGCGCGCACTGCCTTCTCTCCACATTTATGTGTTTGTTTGTTTGTCTATCTAATCTTTTTGGGTTTTTATTTCTAATGAGGTCGACCAGTTGTCTATTATTATTTTTTTTACTACGCATCAAGCTGCGCTGCTTGTCTTTGCCCCTGTGTGCTCGCGCACTCTCGCCTTTTCCACTTATTTTATTTTTGATTTATTTTTGCTTTATTTTGTCAATTTTAAAAAAAAATACGTATCGTGCTTTGCTGTTTGTGTTTGCTTGAGTGCATTCGCGCGCTCTCGCTTTCTCCACTTTACAATTTTTTTGTTATTATTTATCTATTCCTGACAATTTACCTTATTTTTTATTTGTTTATTTAAATGAAGTCGACCAGTTGCCTGCCCTTCCTTCCATTATCCGTCACCGAGACAAACTGAACAAAGTTCTGAGGTCGACCTTGTACAGATAAGCATTCAGGTCTTTCTGCTGTTTACCTTTTCTCCTGCACGCACTGCCCTTCTCTCCACATTTATGTGTTTGTTTGTTTGTCTATCTAATCTTTTGGGATTTTATTTCTAATGAGGTCGACCAGTTGTCTATTTATTATTTTTTTTACTACGCATCAAGCTGCGCTGGTTGTCATTGCTCCTGTGTGCTCGCGCACTCTCGCCTTTCCACTTATGTTTATTTTTGATTTATTTTTGATTTATTTTTGATTTATTTTGTCAATTTAAAAAAAATACGCATCGTGCTGTGCTGTTTGTGTTTGCTTGAGTGCATTCGCGCGCTCTCGCTTTCTCCACTTTACAATTTTTTTTGTTATTATTTATCTATTCCTGAGAGTTTATCTTATTTTTTATTTGTTTATTTAAATGAAGTCGACCAGTTGCCTGCACTTCCTTCCATTATCCGTCACCGAGACAAAGTGAACAAAGTTCTGAGGTCGACCTTGTAAAGATAAGGATTCAGGTCTGTCTGCTGTTTACCTTTGCTCCTGCGCGCACTTCCCTTCTCTCCACATTTATGTGTTTGTTTGTTTGTCTATGTAATCTTTTGGGTTTTTATTTCTAATGAGGTCGACCAGTTGTCTATTTATTATTTTTTTTACTACGCATCAAGCTGCGCTGCTTGTCTTTGCTCCTGTGTGCTCGCGCACTCTCGCCTTTTCCACTTATTTTTATTTTTGATTTATATTTGATTTATTTTGTCAATTTTAAAAAAATACGCATCGTGCTGTGCTGTTTGTGTTTGCTTGAGTGCATTCGCGCGCTCTCGCTTTCTCCACTTTACAATTTTTTTGTTATTATTTATCTATTCCTGAGAGTTTATCTTATTTTTTATTTGTTTATTTAACTGAAGTCGACCAGTTGCCTGCCCTTCCTTCCATTATCCGTCAGCGAGACAAACTGAACAAAGTTCTGAGGTCGACCTTGTAAAGATAAGGATTCAGGTCTGTGTGCTGTTTACCTTTGCTCCTGCGCTCACTGCCCTTCTCTCCACATTTATGTGTTTGTTTGTTTGTCTATCTAATCTTTTGGGTTTTTATTTCTAATGAGGTCGACCAGTTGTCTATTTATTATTTTTTTTACTACGCATCAAGCTGCGCTGCTTGTCTTTGCTCCTGTGTGCTCGCGCACTCTCGCCTTTTCCACTTGTTTTTATTTTTGCTTTATTTTTGATTTATTTTGTCAATTTAAAAAAAATACGCATCGTGCTGTGCTGTTTGTGTTTGCTTGAGTGCATTCGCGCGCTCTCGCTTTCTCCACTTTACAATTTTTTTTGTTATTATTTATCTATTCCTGAGAGTTTATCTTATTTTTTATTTGTTTATTTAAATGAAGTCGACCAGTTGCCTGCCCTTCCTTCCATTATCCGTCACCGAGACAAACTGAACAAAGTTCTGAGGTCGACCTTGTAAAGATAAGGATTCAGGTCTGTCTGCTGTTTACCTTTGCACCTGCGCGCACTGCCCTTCTCTCCACATTTATGTGTTTGTTTGTTTGTCTATCTAATCTTTTGGGTTTTTATTTCTAATGAGGTCGACCAGTTGTCTATTTATTATTTTTTTTACTACGCATCAAGCTGCGCTGCTTGTCTTTGCTCCTGTGTGCTCGCGCACTCTCGCCTTTTCCACTTATTTTTATTTTTGATTTATTTTTGATTTATTTTGTCAATTTAAAAAAAATACGCATCGTGCTGTGCTGTTTGTGTTTGCTTGAGTGCATTCGCGCGCTCTCGCTTTCTCCACTTTACAATTTTTTTGTTATTATTTATCTATTCCTGAGAGTTTATCTTATTTTTTATTTGTTTATTTAAATGAAGTCGACCAGTTGCCTGCCCTTCCTTCCATTATCCGTCACCGAGACAAACTGAACAAAGTTCTGAGGTCGACCTTGTAAAGATAAGGATTCAGGTCTGTCTGCTGTTTACCTTTGCTCCTGCGCTCACTGCCCTTCTCTCCACATTTATGCGTTTGTTTGCTTGTCTATCTAATCTTTTGGGTTTTATTTCTAATGAGGTCGACCAGTTGTCTATTTATTATTTTTTTTTACTACGCATCAAGCTGCGCTGCTTGTCTTTGCTCCTGTGTGCTCGCGCACTCTCGCCTTTTCCACTTATTTTTATTTTTGATTCATTTTTGATTTATTTTGTCAATTTTAAAAAAAATACGCATCGTGCTGTGCTGTTTGTGTTTGCTTGAATGCATTCGCGCGCTCTCGCTTTCTCCACTTTTCAATTTTTTTGTTATTATTTATCTATTCCTGAGAGTTTATCTTATTTTTTATTTGTTTATTTAAATGAAGTTGAGCAGTTTCCTGCCCTTCCTTCCATTATCCGTCACCGAGACAAACTGAACAAAGTTCTGAGGTCCGACCTTGTAAAGATAAGGATTCAGGTCTGTCTGCTGTTTACATTTGCTCCTGGCGCGCACTGCCCTTCTCTCCACATTTATATGTTTGTTTGTTTGTCTATCTAATCTTTTGGGTTTTTATTTCTAATGAGGTCGACCAGTTGTCTATTTATTATTTTTTTACTACGCATCAAGCTGCGCTGCTTGTCTTTGCCCCTGTGTGCTCGCGCACTCTCGCCTTTTCCACTTATTTTATTTTTGATTTATTTTTGATTTTTTTTTGATTTTTTGTCAATTTAAAAAAAATACGCATCGTGCTGTGCTGTTTGTGTTTGCTTGAGTGCATTCGCGCGCTCTCGCTTTCTCCACTTTACAATTTTTTTGTTATTATTTATCTATTCCTGAGAGTTTATCTTATTTTTTATTTGTTTATTTAACTGAAGTCGACCAGTTGCCTGCCCTTCCTTCCATTATCCGTCCACCGAGACAAACTGAACAAAGTTCTGAGGTCGACCTTGTAAAGATAAGGATTCAGGTCTGTCTGCTGTTTACCTTTGCTCCTGCGCGCACTTCCCTTCTCTCCACATTTATGTGTTTGTTTGTTTGTCTATGTAATCTTTTGGGTTTTTATTTCTAATGAGGTCGACCAGTTGTCTATTTATTATTTTTTTTACTACGCATCAAGCTGCGCTGCTTGTCTTTGCTCCTGTGTGCTCGCGCACTCTCGCCTTTTCCACTTATTTTTATTTTTGATTTATTTTTGATTTATTTTGTCAATTTTAAAAAAAATACGCATCGTGCTGTGCTGTTTGTGTTTGCTTGAGTGCATTCGCGCGCTCTCGCTTTCTCCACTTTACAATTTTTTGTTATTATTTATCTATTCCTGAGAGTTTATCTTATTTTTTATTTGTTTATTTAAATGAAGTCGACCAGTTGCCTGCCCTTCCTTCCATTATCCGTCACCGAGACAAACTGAACAAAGTTCTGAGGTCGACCTTGTAAAGATAAGGATTCAGGTCTGTCTGCTGTTTACCTTTGCTCCTGCGCGCACTGCCTTCTCTCCACATTTATGTGTTTGTTTGTTTGTCTATCTAATCTTTTGGGTTTTTATTTCTAATGAGGTCGACCAGTTGTCTATTTATTATTTTTTTTACTACGCATCAAGCTGCGCTGCTTGTCTTTGCTAGTGTGTGCTCGCGCACTCTCGCCTTTTCCACTTATTTTTAATTTTTGATTCATTTTGATTTATTTTGTCATTTAAAAAAATAATACGCATCGTGCTGTGCTGTTTGTGTTTGCTTGAATGATTCGCGCGCTCTCGCTTTCTCCACTTTACAATTTTTTTTGTTATTATTTATCTATTCCTGAGAGTTTATCTTATTTTTAATTGTTTATTTGAATGAAGTCGACCAGTTGCCTGCCCTTCCTTCCATTATCCGTCACCGAGACAAACTGAACAAAGTTCTGAGGTCGACCTTGTAAAGATAAGGATTCAGGTCTGTCTGCTGTTTACCTTTGCTCCTGCGCGCACTGCCCTTCTCTCCACATTTATGTGTTTGTTTGTCTATCTAATCTTTTGGGTTTTTATTTCTAATGAGGTCGACCAGTTGTCTATTTATTATTTTTTTTACTACGCATCAAGCTCCGCTGCTTGTCTTTGCCCATGTGTGCTCGCGCACTCTCGCCTTTTCCACTTATTTTTATTTTTGATTTATTTTTGATTTATTTTGTCAATTTAAAAAAAATACGCATCGTGCTGTGCTGTTTGTTTTTGCTTGAGTGCATTCGCGCGCTCTCGCTTTCTCCAGTTTACAATTTTTTTGTTATTATTTATCTATTCCTGAGAGTTTATCTTATTTTTTATTTGTTTATTTAAATGAAGTCGACCAGTTGCCTGCCCTTCCTTCCATTATCCGTCACCGAGACAAACTGAACAAAGTTCTGAGGTCGACCTTGTAAAGATAAGGATTCAGGTCTGTCTGCTGTTTACCTTTGCTCCTGCCCACACTGCCCTTCTCTCCACATTTATGTGTTTGTTTGTTTGTCTATCTAATCTTTGGGTTTTTATTTCTAATGAGGTCGACCAGTTGTCTATTTATTATTTTTTTACTACGCATCAAGCTGCGCTGCTTGTCTTTGCTCCTGTGTGCTCGCGCACTCTCGCCTTTTCCACTTGTTTTTATTTTTGCTTTATTTTGTCAATTTTAAAAAAAAATACGCATCGTGCTGTGCTGTTTGTGTTTGCTTGAGTGCATTCGCGCGCTCTCGCTTTCTCCACTTTACAATATTTTTGTTATTATTTATCTATTTTTGAGAGTTTATCTTATTTGTTATTTGTTTATTTAATGAAGTCGACCAGTTGCCTGCCCTTCCTTCCATTATCCGTCACCGAGACAAACTGAACAAAGTTCTGAGGTCGACCTTGTAAAGATAAGGATTCAGGTCTGTCTGCTGTTTACCTTTGCTCCTGCGCGCACTGCCCTTCTCTCCACATTTATGTGTTTGTTTGTTTGTCTATCTAATCTTTTGGGTTTTTATTTCTAATGAGGTCGACCAGTTGTCTATTTATTATTTTTTTTACTACGCATCAAGCTGCGCTGCTTGTATTTGCTCCTGTGTGCTCGCGCACTCTCGCCTTTTCCACTTATTTTTATTTTTGATTATTTTTGATTTATTTTGTCAATTTTAAAAAAATACGCATCGTGCTGTGCTATTTGTGTTTGCTTGAGTGCATTCGCGCGCTCTCGCTTTCTCCACTTTACAATTTTTTTGTTATTATTTATCTATTCCTGAGAGTTTATCTTATTTTTTATTTGTTTATTTAAATGAAGTCGACCAGTTGCCTGCCCTTCCTTCCATTATCCGTCACCGAGACAAACTGAACAAAGTTCTGAGGTCGACCTTGTAAAGATAAGGATTCAGGTCTGTCTGCTGTTTACCTTTGCTCCTGCGCGCACTTCCCTTCTCTCCACATTTATGTGTTTGTTTGTTTGTCTATGTAATCTTTTGGGTTTTTATTTCTAATGAGGTCGACCAGTTGTCTATTTATTATTTTTTTTACTACGCATCAAGCTGCGCTGCTTGTCTTTGCTAGTGTGTGCTCGCGCACTCTCGCCTTTTCCACTTATTTTTATTTTTGATTCATTTTTGCTTTATTTTGTCAATTTAAAAAAAAGATACGCATCGTGCTGTGCTGTTTGTGTTTGCTTGAGTGCATTCGCGCGCTCTCGCTTTCTCCACTTTACAATTTTTTTGTTATTATTTATCTATTCCTGAGAGTTTATCTTATTTTTTATTTGTTTATTTAAATGAAGTCGACCAGTTGCCTGCCCTTCCTTCCATTATCCGTCACCGAGACAAACTGAACAAAGTTCTGAGGTCGACCTTGTAAAGATAATGATTCAGGTCTGTCTGCTGTTTACCTTTGCTCCTGCGCGCACTGCCCTTCTCTCCACATTTATGTGTTTGTTTGTTTGTCTATCTAATCTTTTGGGTTTTTATTTCTAATGAGGTCGACCAGTTGTCTATTTATTATTTTTTTTACTACGCATCAAGCTCCGCTGCTTGTCTTTGCCCCTGTGTGCTCGCGCACTCTCGCCTTTTCCACTTATTTTTATTTTTGTTTTATTTTTGATTTATTTTGTCAATTTAAAAAAAATACGCATCGTGCTGTGCTGTTTGTTTTTGCTTGAGTGCATTCGCGCGCTCTCGCTTTCTCCAGTTTACAATTTTTTTGTTATTATTTATCCATTCCTGAGTGTTTATCTTATTTTTATTTGTTTATTTAAATGAAGTCGACCAGTTGCCTGTCCTTCCTTTCATTATCCGTCACCGAGACAAACTGAACAAAGTTCTGAGGTCGACCTTGTAAGATAAGGATTCAGGTCTGTCTGCTGTTTACCTTTGCTCCTGCCCGCACTGCCCTTCTCTCCACATTTATGTGTTTGTTTGTTTGTCTATCAAATCTTTTGGGTTTTTATTTCTAATGAGGTCGACCAGTTGTCTATTTATTATTTTTTTTACTACGCATCAATATGCGCTGCTTGTCTTTGCTCCTGTCTGTTCGCGCACTCTCGCCTTTTCCACTTATATTTATTTTTTGATTTATTTTGATTTATTTTGTCAATTTAAAAAAAAATACGCATCGTGCGGTGCTGTTTGTGTTTGCTTGAGTGCATTCGCGTGCTCTCGCTTTCTCCACTTTTCAATTTTTTTGTTATTATTTATCTATTCCTGAGAGTTATCTTATTTTTTATTTGTTTATTTAAATGAAGTCGACCAGTTGCCTGCCCTTACTTCCATTATCCGTCACGAGACAAACTGAACAAAGTTCTGAGGTCGACCTTGTAAAGATAAGGATTCAGGTCTGTCTGCTGTTTACATTTGCTCCTGCGCGCACTGCCCTTCTCTCCACATTTATATGTTTGTTTGTTTGTCTATCTAATCTTTGGGTTTTTATTTCTAATGAGGTCGACCAGTTGTCTATTTATTATTTTTTTTACTACGCATCAAGCTGCGCTGCTTGTCTTTGCTCCTGTGTGCTCGCGCACTCTCGCCTTTTCACTTGTTTTTATTTTTGCTTTATTTTGTCAATTTTAAAAAAAAATACGCATCGTGCTGTGCTGTTTGTGTTTGCTTGAGTGCATTCGCGCGCTCTCGCTTTCTCCACTTTACAATTTTTTGTTATTATTTATCTATTCCTGAGAGTTTATCTATTTGTTATTTGTTTATTTAAATGAAGTCGACCAGTTGCCTGCCCTTCCTTCCATTATCCGTCACCGAGACAAACTGAACAAAGTTCTGAGGTCGACCTTGTAAAGATAAGGATTCAGGTCTGTCTGCTGTTTACCTTTGCTCCTGCGCGCACTGCCCTTCTCTCCACATTTATGTGTTTGTTTGTTTGTCTATCTAATCTTTTGGGTTTTTTATTTCTAATGAGGTCGACCAGTTGTCTATTTATTATTTTTTTTACTACGCATCAAGCTGCGCTGCTTGTCTTTGCTCCTGTGTGCTCACGCACTCTCGCCTTTTCCACTTGTTTTTATTTTTGCTTTATTTTGTCAATTTTAAAAAAAAATACGCATCGTGCTGTGCTGTTTGTGTTTGCTTGAGTGCATTCGCGCGCTCTCGCTTTCTCCACTTTACACTTTTTTTGTTATTATTTATCTATTCCTGAGAGTTTATCTTATTTTTTTATTTGTTTATTTAAATGAAGTCGACCAGTTGCCTGCCCTTCCTTCCATTATCCGTCACCGAGACAAAGTGAACAAAGTTCTGAGGTCGACCTTGTAAAGATAAGGATTCAGGTCTGTCTGCTGTTTACCTTTGCTCCTGCGCTCACTGCCCTTCTCTCCACATTTATGTGTTTGTTTGTTTGTCTATCTAATCTTTTGGGTTTTTATTTCTAATGAGGTCGACCAGTTGTCTATTTATTATTTTTTTTACTACGCATCAAGCTGCGCTGCTTGTCTTTGCTCCTGTGTGCTCGCGCACTCTCGCCTTTTCCACTTGTTTTTATTTTTGCTTTATTTTGTCAATTAAAAAAAAAATACGCATCGTGCTGTGCTGTTTGTGTTTGCTTGAGTGCATTCGCGCGCTCTCGCTTTCTCCACTTTACAATTTTTTGTTATTATTTATCTATTCCTGAGAGTTTATCTTATTTGTTATTTGTTTATTTAAATGAAGTCGACCAGTTGCCTGCCCTTCCTTCCATTATCCGTCACCGAGACAAACTGAACAAAGTTCTGAGGTCGACCTTGTAAAGATAATGATTCAGGTCTGTCTGCTGTTTACCTTTGCTCCTGCGCGCACTGCCCTTCTCTCCACATTTATGTGTTTGTTTGTTTGTCTATCTAATCTTTTGGGTTTTTATTTCTAATGAGGTCGACCAGTTGTCTATTTATTATTTTTTTTACTACGCATCAAGCTGCGCTGCTTGTCTTTGCTCCTGTGTGCTCGCGCACTCTCGCCTTTTCCACTTGTTTTTATTTTTGCTTTATTTTGTCAATTTTAAAAAAAAATACGCATCGTGCTGTGCTGTTTGTGTTTGCTTGAGTGCATTCGCGCGCTCTCGCTTTCTCCACTTTACAATTTTTTTGTTATTATTTATCTATTCCTGAGAGTTTATCTTATTTTTTATTTGTTTATTTAAATGAAGTCGACCAGTTGCCTGCCCTTCCTTCCATTATCCGTCACCGAGACAAAGTGAACAAAGTTCTGAGGTCGACCTTGTAAAGATAAGGATTCAGGTCTGTCTGCTGTTTACCTTTGCTCCTGCGCGCACTGCCCTTCTCTCCACATTTATGTGTTTGTTTGTTTGTCTATCTAATCTTTTGGGTTTTTATTTCTAATGAGGTCGACCAGTTGTCTATTTATTATTTTTTTTACTACGCATCAAGCTGCGCTGCTTGTCTTTGCTAGTGTGTGCTCGCGCACTCTCGCCTTTTCCACTTGTTTTTATTTTTGATTTATTTTTGATTTATTTTGTCAATTTTAAAAAAATACGCATCGTGCTGTGCTTGTTTGTGTTTGCTTGAGTGCATTCGCGCGCTCTCGCTTTCTCCACTTTACAATTTTTTTGTTATTATTTATCTATTCCTTAGAGTTTATCTTATTTTTTATTTGTTTATTTAAATGAAGTCGACCAGTTGCCTGCCCTTCCTTCCATTATCCGTCACCGAGACAAACTGAACAAAGTTCTGAGGTCGACCTTGTAAAGATAAGGATTCAGGTCTGTCTGCTGTTTACCTTTGCTCCTGCGCTCACTGCCCTTCTCTCCACATTTATGTGTTGTTTGTTTGTCTATCTAATCTTTTGGGTTTTTATTTCTAATGAGGTCGACCAGTTGTCTATTTATTATTTTTTTTACTACGCATCAAGCTGCGCTGCTTGTCTTTGCTCCTGTGTGCTCGCGCACTCTCGCCTTTTCCACTTGTTTTTATTTTTGCTTTATTTTGTCAATTTAAAAAAAAAATACGCATCGTGCTGTGCTGTTTGTGTTTGCTTGAGTGCATTCGCGCGCTCTCGCTTTCTCCACTTTACAATTTTTTGTTATTATTTATCTATTCCTGAGAGTTTATCTTATTTGTTATTTGTTTATTTAAATGAAGTCGACCAGTTGCCTGCCCTTCCTTCCATTATCCGTCACCGAGACAAACTGAACAAAGTTCTGAGGTCGACCTTGTAAAGATAATGATTCAGGTCTGTCTGCTGTTTACCTTTGCTCCTGCGCGCACTGCCCTTCTCTCACATTTATGTGTTTGTTTGTTTGTCAATCTAATCTTTTGGTTTTTATTTCTAATGAGGTCGACCAGTTGTCTATTTATTATTTTTTTACTACGCATCAAGCTGCGCTGCTTGTCTTTGCTCCTGTGTGCTCGCGCACTCTCGCCTTTTCCACTTGTTTTTATTTTTGCTTTACTTTGTCAATTTTAAAAAAAAATACGCATCGTGCTGTGCTGTTTGTGTTGCTTGAGTGCATTCGCGCGCTCTCGCTTTCTCCACTTTACAATTTTTTTGTTATTATTTATCTATTCCTGAGAGTTTATCTTATTTTTATTTGTTTATTTAAATGAAGTCGACCAGTTGCCTGCCCTTCCTTCCATTATCCGTCACCGAGACAAAGTGAACAAAGTTCTGAGGTCGACCTTGTAAAGATAAGGATTCAGGTCTGTCTGCTGTTTACCTTTGCTCCTGCGCGCACTGCCCTTCTCTCCACATTTATGTGTTTGTTTGTTTGTCTATCTAATCTTTTGGGTTTTTATTTCTAATGAGGTCGACCAGTTGTCTATTTATTATTTTTTTTACTACGCATCAAGCTGCGCTGCTTGTCTTTGCTAGTGTGTGCTCGCGCACTCTCGCCTTTTCCACTTATTTTTATTTTTGATTCATTTTTGCTTTATTTTGTCAATTTAAAAAAAAGATACGCATCGTGCTGTGCTGTTTGTGTTTGCTTGAATGCATTCGCGCGCTCTCGCTTTCTCACTTTACAATTTTTTGTTATTATTTATCTATTCCTGAGAGTTTATCTTATTTCTTATTTGTTTATTTAAATGAAGTCGACCAGTTGCCTGCCCTTCCTTCCATTATCCGTCACCGAGACAAACTGAACAAAGTTCTGAGGTCGACCTTGTAAAGATAAGGATTCAGGTCTGTCTGCTGTTTACCTTTGCTCCTGCGCGCACTGCCCTTCTCTCCACATTTATGTGTTTGTTTGTTTGTCTATCTAATCTTTTGGGTTTTTATTTCTAATGAGGTCGACCAGTTGTCTATTTATTATTTTTTTTACTACGCATCAAGCTGCGCTGCTTGTATTTGCTCCTGTGTGCTCGCGCACTTCTCGCCTTTTCCACTTGTTTTTATTTTGATTTATTTTTGATTTATTTTGTCAATTTTAAAAAAATACGCATCGTGCTGTGCTGTTTGTGTTTGCTTGAGTGCATTCGCGCGCTCTCGCTTTCTCCACTTTACAATTTTTTTGTTATTATTTATCTATTCCTTAGAGTTTATCTTATTTTTATTTGTTTATTTAAATGAAGTCGACCAGTTGCCTGCCCTCCTTCATTATCCGTCACCGAGACAAACTGAACAAAGTTCTGAGGTCGACCTTGTAAAGATAAGGATTCAGGTCTGTCTGCTGTTTACCTTTGCTCCTGCGCGCACTGCCCTTCTCTCACATTTATGTGTTTGTTTGTTTGTCTATCTAATCTTTTGGGTTTTTATTTCTAATGAGGTCGACCAGTTGTCTATTTATTATTTTTTTTACTACGCATCAAGCTGCGCTGCTTGTCTTTGCTCCTGTGTGCTCGCGCACTCTCGCCTTTTCCACTTATTTTTATTTTTGATTTATTTTGATTTATTTTGTCAATTTTAAAAAAATACGCATCGTGCTGTGCTGTTTGTGTTTGCTTGTGTGCATTCGCGCGCTCTCGCTTTCTCCACTTTACAATTTTTTTGTTATTATTTATCTATTCCTGAGAGTTTATCTTATTTTTTATTTGTTTATTTAAATTAAGTCGAACAGTTGACTGCCCTTCCTTCCATTATCCGTCACCGAGACAAACTGAACAAAGTTCTGAGGTCGACCATGTAAAGATAAGGATTCAGGTCTGTCTGCTGTTTACCTTTGCTCCTGCGCGCACTGCCCTTCTCTCCACATTTATGTGTTTGTTTGTTTGTCTATCTAATCTTTTGGGTTTTTATTTCTAATGAGGTCGACCAGTTGTCTATTTATTATTTTTTTTACTACGCATCAAGCTGCGCTGCTTGTCTTTGCTCCTGTGTGCTCGCGCACTCTCGCCTTTTCCACTTATTTTTATTTTTGATTTATTTTGATTTATTTTGTCAATTTAAAAAAAAATACGCATCGTGTTGTGCTGTTTCTGTTTGCTTGAGTGCATTCGCGCGCTCTCGCTTTCTCCACTTTACAATTTTTTTGTTATTATTTATCTATTCCTGAGAGTTTATCTTATTTTTTATTTGTTTATTTAAATGAAGTCGACCAGTTGCCTGCCCTTCCTTCCATTATCCGTCACCGAGACAAACTGAACAAAGTTCTGAGGTCGACCTTGTAAAGATAAGGATTCAGGTCTGTCTGCTGTTTACCTTTGTTCCTGCGCGCACTGCCCTTCTCTCCACATTTATGTGTTTTGTTTGTTTGTCTATCTAATCTTTTGGGTTTTTATTTCTAATGAGGTCGACCAGTTGTCTATTTATTATTTTTTTTACTACGCATCAAGCTGCGCTGCTTGTCTTTGCTCCTGTGTGATCGCGCACTCTCGCCTTATCCACTTATTTTTATTTTTGATTCATTTTTGATTTATTTTGTCAATTTTAAAAAAAATACGCATCGTGCTGTGCTGTTTGTGTTTGCTTGAATGCATTCGCGCGCTCTCGCTTTCTCCACTTTACAATTTTTTTGTTATTATTTATCTATTCCTGAGAGTTTATCTATTTTTTATTTGTTTATTTAAATGAAGTCGACCAGTTGCCTGCCCTTCCTTCCATTATCCGTCACTCGAGACAAACTGAACAAAGTTCTGAGGTCGACCTTGTAAAGATAATGATTCAGGTCTGTCTGCTGTTTACCTTTGCTCCTGCGCGCACTGCCCTTCTCTCCACATTTATGTGTTTGTTTGTTTGTCTATCTAATCTTTTGGGTTTTTATTTCTAATGAGGTCGACCAGTTGTCTATTTATTATTTTTTTACTACGCATCAAGCTCCGCTGCTTGTCTTTGCCCCTGTGTGCTCGCGCACTCTCGCCTTTTCCACTTATTTTTATTTTTGATTTATTTTTGATTTATTTTGTCAATTTAAAAAAAATACGCATCGTGCTGTGCTGTTTGTTTTTGCTTGAGTGCATTCGCGCGCTCTCGCTTTCTCCAGTTTACAATTTTTTTGTTATTATTTATCCATTCCTGAGTGTTTATCTTATTTTTTATTTGTTTATTTAAATGAAGTCGACCAGTTGCCTGTCCTTCCTTCCATTATCCGTCACCGAGACAAACTGAACAAAGTTCTGAGGTCGACCTTGTAAAGATAAGGATTCAGGTCTGTCTGCTGTTTACCTTTGCTCCTGCCCGCACTGCCCTTCTCTCCACATTTATGTGTTTGTTTGTTTGTCTATCAAATCTTTTGGGTTTTTATTTCTAATGAGGTCGACCAGTTGTCTATTTATTATTTTTTTTACTACGCATCAATATGCGCTGCTTGTCTTTGCTCCTGTCTGTTCGCGCACTCTCGCCTTTTCCCACTTATTTTATTTTTGATTTATTTTTGATTTATTTTGTCAATTTAAAAAAAATACGCATCGTGCTGTGCTGTTTGTGTTTGCTTGAGTGCATTCGCGTGCTCTCGCTTTCTCCACTTTTCAATTTTTTTGTTATTATTTATCTATTCCTGAGAGTTTATCTTATTTTTTATTTGTTTATTTAAATGAAGTCGACCAGTTGCCTGCCCTTACTTCCATTATCCGTCACCGAGACAAACTGAACAAAGTTCTGAGGTCGACTTGTAAAGATAAGGATTCAGGTCTGTCTGCTGTTTACCTTTGCTCCTGGGCGCACTGCCCTTCTCTCCACATTTATATGTTTGTTTGTTTGTCTATCTAATCTTTTGGTTTTTATTTCTAATGAGGTCGACCAGTTGTCTATTTATTATTTTTTTACTACGCATCAAGCTGCGCTGCTTGTCTTTGCTCCTGTGTGCTCGCGCACACTCTCGCCTTTTCCACTTGTTTTTATTTTTGCTTTATTTTGTCAATTTTAAAAAAAAATACGCATCGTGCTGTGCTGTTTGTGTTTGCTTGAGTGCATTCGCGCGCTCTCGCTTTCTCCACTTTACAATTTTTTGTTATTATTTATCTATTCCTGAGAGTTTATCTTATTTGTTATTTGTTTATTTAAATGAAGTCGACCAGTTGCTGCCCTTCCTTCCATTATCCGTCACCGAGACAAACTGAACAAAGTTCTGAGGGTCGACCTTGTAAAGATAAGGATTCAGTCTGTCTGCTGTTTTCCTTTGCTCCTGCGCGCACTGCCCTTCTCTCCACATTTATGTGTTTGTTTGTTTGTCTATCTAATCTTTTGGGTTTTATTTCTAATGAGGTCGACCAGTTGTCTATTTATTATTTTTTTTACTACGCATCAAGCTGCGCTGCTTGTCTTTGCTCCTGTGTGCTCGCGCACTCTCGCCTTTTCCACTTGTTTTTATTTTTGCTTTATTTTGTCAATTTTAAAAAAAAATACGCATCGTGCTGTGCTGTTTGTGTTTGCTTGAGTGCATTCGCCGCGCTCTCGCTTTCTCCACTTTACAATTTTTTGTTATTATTTATCTATTCCTGAGAGTTTATCTTATTTTTTATTTGTTTATTTAAATGAAGTCGACCAGTTGCCTGCCCTTCCTTCCATTATCCGTCACCGAGACAAAGTGAACAAAGTTCTGAGGTCGACCTTGTAAAGATAAGGATTCAGGTCTGTCTGCTGTTTACCTTTGCTCCCTGCGCGCACTGCCCCTTCTCTCCACATTTATGTGTTTGTTTGTTTGTCTATCTAATCTTTTGGGTTTTTATTTCTAATGAGGTCGACCAGTTGTCTATTTATTATTTTTTTTACTACGCATCAAGCTGCGCTGCTTGTCTTTGCTCCTGTGTGCTCGCGCACTCTCGCCTTTTCCACTTATTTTTATTTTTGATTCATTTTTGATTTATTTTGTCAATTTTAAAAAAAATACGCATCGTGCTGTGCTGTTTGTGTTTGCTTGAATGCATTCGCCGCGCTCTCGCTTTCTCCAGTTTACAATTTTTTTTGTTATTATTTATCTATTCCTGAGAGTTTATCTTTTTTTTATTTGTTTATTTAAATGAAGTCGACCAGTTGCCTGCCCTTCCTTCCATTATCCGTCACCGAGACAAACTGAACAAAGTTCTGAGGTCGACCTTGTAAAGATAAGGATTCAGGTCTGTCTGCTGTTTACCTTTGCTCCTGCGCGCACTGCCCTTCTCTCCACATTTATGTGTTTGTTTGTTTGTCTATCTAATCTTTTGGGTTTTTATTTCTAATGAGGTCGACCAGTTGTCTATTTATTATTTTTTTTACTACGCATCAAGCTCCGCTGCTTGTCTTTGCCCCTGTGTGCTCGCGCACTCTCGCCTTTTCCACTTATTTTTATTTTTGATTTATTTTGATTTATTTTGTCAATTTTAAAAAAAATACGCATCGTGCTGTGCTGTTTTGTTTTTGCTTGAGTGCATTCGCGCGCTCTCGCTTTCTCCAGTTTACAATTTTTTTGTTATTATTTATCTATTCCTGAGAGTTTATCTTATTTTTTATTTGTTTATTTAAATGAAGTCGACCAGTTGCCTGCCCTTCCCTTCCATTATCCGTCACCGAGACAAACTGAACAAAGTTCTGAGGTCGACCTTGTAAAGATAAGGATTCAGGTCTGTCTGCTGTTTACCTTTGCTCCTGCGGCGCACTGACCTTCTCTCCACATTTATGTGTTTGTTTGTTTGTCTATCTAATCTTTTGGGTTTTTATTTCTATGAGGTCGACCAGTTGTCTATTTATTATTTTTTTTACTACGCATCAAGCTGCGCTGCTTGTCTTTGCTCCTGTGTGCTCGCGCATTCTCGCCGACCAGTTGTCTATTTATTATTTTTTTTACTACGCATCAAGCTGCGCTGCTTGTCTTTGCTCCTGTGTGCTCGCGCACTCTCGCCTTTTCCACTTATTTTTATTTTTGATTCATTTTTGATTTACTTTGTCAATTTTAAAAAAATACGCATCGTGCTGTGGCTGTTTGTGTTTGCTTGAGTGCATTCGTCGCGCTCTCGCTTTCTCCACTTTACAATTTTTTTTGTTATATTTATCTATTCCTGAGAGTTTATCTTATTTTTTATTTGTTTATTTAAAGGAAGTCGACCAGTTGCCTGCCCTTCCTTCCATTATCCGTCACCGAGACAAACTGAACAAAGTTCTGAGGTCGACCTTGTAAAGATAAGGATTCAGGTCTGTCTGCTGTTTACCTTTGCTCCTGCGCGCACTGCCCTTCTCTCCACATTTATATGTTTGTTTGTTTGTCTATCTAATCTTTTGGGTTTTTATTTCTAATGAGGTCGACCAGTTGTCTATTTATTATGTTTTTGTACTGCGCATCAAGCTGCGCTGCTTGTCTTTGCTCCTGTTGGTGCTCGCGCACTCTCGCCTTTTCACTTATTTTTATTTTTGATTTATTTTGTCAATTTAAAAAAAAAATACGCATCGTGCTGTGCTGTTTGTGTTTGCTTGAGTGCATTCGCGCGCTCTCGCTTTCTCCACTTTACAATTTTTTTGTTATTATTTATCTATTCTTGAGAGTTTATCTTATTTTTTATTTGTTTATTTAAATAAAGTCGACCAGTTGCCTGCCCTTCCTTCCATTATCCGTCACCGAGACAAAACTGAACAAAGTTCTGAAGTCGACCTTGTAAAGATAAGGATTCAGGTCTGTCTGCTGTTTACCTTTGCTCCTGCGCGCACTGCCCTTCTCTCCACATTTATGTGTTTGTTTGTTTGTCTATCTAACCTTTTGGGGTTCTTATTTCTAATGAGGTCGACCAGTTGTCTATTTATTATTTTTTTTACTACGCATCAGGCTGCGCTGCTTGTCTTTGCTCCTGTGTGCTCGCGCACTCTCGCCTTTTCCACTTATTTTTATTTTTGATTTATTTTTGATTTATTTTGTCATTTTTAAAAAAAAATACGCATCGTGCTGTGCTGTTTGTGTTTGCTTGAGTGCATTCGCGCGCTCTCGCTTTCTCCACTTTACAATTTTTTGTTATTATTTATCTATTCCTGAGAGTTTATCTTATTTTTTATTTGTTTATTTAAATGAAGTCGACCAGTTGCCTGCCCTTCCTTCCATTATCCGTCACCGAGACAAACTGAACAAAGTTCTGAGGTCGACCTTGTAAAGATAAGGATTCAGGTCTGTCTGCTGTTTACCTTTGCTCCTGCGCGCACTGCCCTTCTCTCCACATTTATGTGTTTGTTTGTTTTTCTAATCTTTTGGGTTTTTATTTCTAATGAGGTCGACCAGTTGTCTATTTATTATTTTTTTTACTACGCATCAAGCTGCGCTGCTTGTCTTTGCTCCTGTGTGCTCGCGCACTCTCGCCTTTTCCACTTATTTTTATTTTTGATTTATTTTTGATTTATTTTGTCAATTTAAAAAAAAATACGCATCCTGCTGTGCTGTTTGTGTTTGCTTGAGTGCATTCGCGCGCTCTCGCTTTCTCCACTTTACAATTTTTTTGTTATTATTTATCTATTCCTGAGAGTTTATCTTATTTTTTATTTGTTTATTTAAATGAAGTCGACCAGTTGCCTGCCCTTCCTTCCATTATCCGTCACCGAGACAAACTGAACAAAGTTCTGAGGTCGACCTTGTAAAGATAAGGATTCAGGTCTGTCTGCTGTTTACCTTTGCTCCTGCGCGCACTGCCCTTTTCTCCACATTTATGTGTTTGTTTGTTTGTC
>NW_025958551.1:0-51277 GCF_023159225.1 Perognathus longimembris pacificus | reverse complement strand
AAGTGGAAAAGGTTAGAGTGCGCGAGCACACAGGAGCAAAGACAAGCAGCGCAGCTTGATGCGTAGTAAAAAAAATAATAAATAGACAACTGGTCGACCTCATTAGAAATAAAAACCCAAAAGATTAGATAGACAAACAAACAAACACATAAATGTGGAGAGAAGGGCAGTGCGCGCAGGAGCAAAGGTAAACAGCAGACAGACCTGAATATTAATCTTTACAAGGTCGCCCTAGAACTTTGTTCAGTTTGTCTCGGTGCCGGATAATGGAAGGAAGGGCAGGCAACTTGTCGACTTCATTTAAATAAACAAATAAAAAATAAGATAAACTCTCAGGAATAGATAAATAATAACAAAAAAATTGTAAAGTGGAGAAAGCGAAAGCGCGCGAATGCACTCAAGCAAACACAAACAGCACAGCACGATGCGTATTTTTTTTTAAAATTGACAAAATAAATAAAAAATAAATCAAAAATAAAAATAAGTGGAAAAGGCGAGAGTGCGCGTGCACACAGGAGCAAAGACAAGCAGCGCAGCTTGATGCGTAGTAAAAAAAATAATAAATAGACAACTGGTCGACCTCATTAGAAATAAAAACCCAAAAGATTAGATAGACAAACAAACAAACACATAAATGTGGAGAGAAGGGCAGTGCGCGCAGGAGCAAAGGTAAACAGCAGACAGACCTGAATCCTTATCTTTACAAGTTCGACCTCAGAACTTTGTTCAGTTTGTCTCGGTGACGGATAATGGAAGGAAGGGCAGGCAACTGGTCGACTTCATTTAAATAAACAATTAAAAAATAAGATAAACTCTCAGGAATAGATAAATAATAACAAAAAAAATTGTAAAGTGGAGAAAGCGAGAGCGCGCGAATGCACTCAAGCAAACACAAACAGCACAGCACGATGCGTATTTTTTTTTTAAAATTGACAAAATAAATAAAAAATAAATCAAAAATAAAAATAAGTGGAAAAGGCGAGAGTGCGCGAGCACACAGGAGCAAAGACAAGCAGCGCAGCTTGATGCGTAGTAAAAAAAATAATAAATAGACAACTGGTCGACCTCATTAGAAATAAAAACCCAAAAGATTAGATAGACAAACAAACAAACACATAAATGTGGAGAGAAGGGCAGTGCGCGCAGGAGCAAAGGTAAACAGCAGACAGACCTGAATCCTTATCATTACAAGGTCGACCTCAGAACTTTGTTCAGTTTGTCTCGGTGACGGATAATGGAAGGAAGGGCAGGGCAACAGGTCGACTTCATTTAAATAAACAAATAAAAAATAAGATAAACTCTCAGGAATAGATAAATAATAACAAAAAAATTGTAAAGTAGAGAAAGCGAGAGCGCGCGAATGCACTCAAGCAAACACAAACAGCACAGCACGATGCGTATTTTTTTTTAAAATTGACAAAATAAATCAAAAATAAATCAAAAATAAAAATAAGTGGAAAAGGCGAGAGTGCGCGAGCACACAGGAACAAAGACAAGCAGCGCAACTTGATGCGAAGTAAAAAAAATAGTAAATACACAACTGGTCGACCTCATTAGAAATAAAAACCCAAAAGATTAGATAGACAAACAAACAAACACATAAATGTGGAGAGAAGGGCAGTGCGCGCAGGAGCAAAGGTAAACAGCAGACAGACCTGAATCCTTATCTTTACAAGGTCGACCTCAGAACTTTATTCAGTTTGTCTCGGTGACGGATAATGGAAGGAAGGGCAGGCAACTGGTCGACTTCATTTAAATAAACAAATAAAAAATAAGATAAACTCTCAGGAATAGATAAATAATAACAAAAAAATTGTAAAGTGGAGAAAGCGAGAGCACGCGAATGCACTCAAGCAAACACAAACAGCACAGCACGATGCGTTTTTTTTTTTAAAATTGACAAAATAAATCAAAAATAAAAATAAGTGGAAAAGGCGAGAGTGCGCGAGCACACAGGAGCAAAGACAAGCAGCGCAGCTTGATGCGTAGTAAAAAAAATAATAAATAGACAACTGGTCGACCTCATTAGAAATAAAAACCCAAAAGATTAGATAGACAAACAAACAAACACATAAATGTGGAGAGAAGGGCAGTGCGCGCAGGAGCAAAGGTAAACAGCAGACAGACCTGAATCCTTATCTTTACAAGGTCGCCCTAGAACTTTGTTCAGTTTGTCTCGGTGCCGGATAATGGAAGGAAGGGCAGGCAACTGGTCGACTTCATTTAAATAAACAAATAAAAAATAAGATAAACTCTCAGGAATAGATAAATAATAACAAAAAAATTGTAAAGTGGAGAAAGCGAGAGCGCGCGAATGCACTCAAGCAAACACAAACAGCACAGCACGATGCGTATTTTTTTTTAAATTGAAAAAATAAATCAAAAATAAAAATAAGTGGAAAAGGCGAGAGTGCGCGAGCACACAGGAGCAAAGACAAGCAGCGCAGCTTGATGCGTAGTAAAAAAAATAATAAATAGACAACTGGTCGACCTCATTAGAAATAAAAACCCAAAAGATTAGATAGACAAACAAACAAACACATAAATGTGGAGAGAAGGGCAGTGCGCGCAGGAGCAAAGGGTAAACAGCAGACAGACCTGAATCCTTAACTTTACAAGGTCGACCTCAGAACTTTGTTCAGTTTGTCTCGGTGACGGATAATGGAAGGAAGGGCAGGCAACTGGTCGACTTCATTTAAATAAACAAATAAAAAATAAGATAAACTCTCAGGAATAGATAAATAATAACAAAAAATTGTAAAGTGGAGAAAGCGAGAGCGCGCGAATGCACTCAAGCAAACACAAACAGCACAGCACGATGCGTATTTTTTTTTAAAATTGAAAAAATAAATCAAAAATAAAAATAAGTGGAAAAGGCGAGTGCGCGAGCACACAGGAGCAAAGACAAGCAGCGCAGCTTGATGCGTAGTAAAAAAAATAATAAATAGACAACTGGTCGACCTCATTAGAAATAAAAACCCTAAAGATTAGACAGACAAACAAACAAACACATAAATGTGGAGAGAAGGGCACTGCGCGCAGGAGCAAAGGTAAACAGCAGACAGACCTGAATCCTTATCTTTACAAGGTCGACCTCAGAACTTTGTTCAGTTTGTCTCGGTGACGGATAATGGAAGGAGGGCAGGCAACTGGTCGACTTCATTTAAATAAACAAATAAAAAATAAGATAAACTCTCAGGAATAGATAAATAATAACAAAAAAATTGTAAAGTGGAGAAAGCGAGAGCGCGCGAATGCATTCAAGCAAACACAAACAGCACAGCACGATGCGTATTTTTTTTTAATTGACAAAATAAATCAAAAATAAAAATAAGTGGAAAAGGTTAGAGTGCGCGAGCACACAGGAGCAAAGACAAGCAGCGCAGCTTGATGCGTAGTAAAAAAAAATAATAAATAGACAACTGGTCGACCTCATTAGAAATAAAAACCCAAAAGTTTAGATAGACAAACAAACAAACACATAAATGTGGAGAGAAGGGCAGTGCGCGCAGGAGCAAAGGTAAACAGCAGACAGACCTGAATCCTTATCTATACAAGGTCGACCTCAGAACTTTGTTCAGTTTGTCTCGGTGACGGATAATGGAAGGAAGGGCAGGCAAATGGTCGACTTCATTTAAATAAACAAATAAAAAATAAGATAAACTCTCAGGAATAGATAAATAATAACAAAAAAATTGTAAAGTGGAGAAAGCGAGAGCGCGCGAATGCACTCGAGCAAACACAAACAGCACAGCACGATGCGTATTTTTTTTAAAATTGACAAAATAAATCAAAAATAAATCAAAAATAAAAATAAGTGGAAAAGGCGAGAGGTGCGCGAGCACACAGGAGCAAAGACAAGCAGCGCAGCTTGATGCGTAGTAAAAAAAAAATAAATAGACAACTGGTCGACCTCATTAGAAATAAAAACCCAAAAGATTAGACAGACAAACAAACAAACACATAAATGTGGAGAGAAGGGCACTGCGCGCAGGAGCAAAGGTAAACAGCAGACAGACTTGAATCCTTATCTTTACAAGGTCGACCTCAGAACTTTGTTCAGTTTGTCTCGGTGACGGATAATGGAAGGAAGGGCAGGCAACTGGTCGACTTCATTTAAATAAACAAATAAAAAATAAGATAAACTCTCAGGAATAGATAAATGATAACAAAAAAATTGTAAAGTGGAGAAAGCGAGAGCGCGCGAATGCACTCAAACAAACACAAACAGCACAGCACGATAAGTATTTTTTTTAAATTGACAAAATAAATAAAAAATAAATCAAAAATAAAAATAAGTGGAAAAGGTTAGAGTGCGCGAGCACACAGGAGCAAGGACAAGCAGCGCAGCTTGATGCGTAGTAAAAAAAAATAATAAATAGACAACTGGTCGACCTCATTAGAAATAAAAACCCAAAAGATTAGATAGACAAACAAACAAACACATAAATGTGGAGAGAAGGGCAGTGCGCGCAGGAGCAAAGGTAAACAGCAGACAGACCTGAATCCTTATCTTTACAAGGTCGCCCTAGAACTTTGTTCAGTTTGTCTCGGTGCCGGATAATGGAAGGAAGGGCAGGCAACTGGTCGACTTCATTTAAATAAACAAATAAAAAATAAGATAAACTCTCAGGAATAGATAAATAATAATAAAAATATTGTAAAGTGGAGAAAGCGAGAGCGCGCGAATGCACTCAAGCAAACACAAACAGCACAGCACGATGCGTATTTTTTTTTAAAATTGACAAAATAAATAAAAAATAAATTAAAAATAAAAATAAGTCGAAAAGGCGAGAATGCGCGAGCACACAGGAGCAAAGACAAGCAGCGCAGCTTGATGCGTAGTAAAAAAAATAATAAATAGACAACTGGTCGACCTCATTACAAATAAAAACCCAAAAGATTAGATAGACAAACAAACAAACACATAAATGTGGAGAGAAGGGCAGTGCGGGCAGGAGCAAAGGTAAACAGCAGACAGACCTGAATCCTTATCTTTACAAGGTCGACCTCAGAACTTTGTTCAGTTTGTCTCGGTGACGGGTAATGGAAGGAAGGGCAGGCAACTGGTCGACTTCATTTAAATAAACAAATAAAAAATAAGATAAACTCTCAGGAATAGATAAATAATAACAAAAAAATTGTAAAGTGGAGAAAGCGAGAGCGCGCGAATGCATTCAAGCAAACACAAACAGCCCGATGCGTATTTTTTTTTAAATTGACAAAATAAATCAAAAATAAATCAAAAATAAAAATAAGTGGAAAAGGCGAGAGTGCGCGAGCACACAGGAGCAAAGACAAGCAGCGCAGCTTGATGCGTAGTAAAAAAAATAATAAATAGACAACTGGTCGACCTCATTAGAAATAAAAACCCAAAAGATTAGATAGACAAACCAACGAACACATAAATGTGGAGAGAAGGGCAGTGCGCGCAGGAGCAAAGGTAAACAGCAGACAGACCTGAATCCTTATCTTTACAAGGTCGACCTCAGAACTTTGTTCAGTTTGTCTCGGTGACGGATAATGGAAGGAAGGGCAGGCAACTGGTCGACTTCATTTAAATAAACAAATAAATATAAGATAAACTCTCAGGAATAGATAAATAATAACAAAAAAATTGTAAAGCGGAGAAAGCGAGAACGCGCGAATGCACTCAAGCAAACACAAACAGCACAGCACGATGCGTATTTTTTTTAAAATTGACAAAATAAATCAAAAATAAAAATAAGTGGAAAAGGCGAGAGTGCGCGAGCACACAGGAGCAAAGACAAGCAGCGCAGCTTGATGCGTAGTAAAAAAAATAATAAATAGACAACTGGTCGACCTCATTAGAAATAAAAACCCAAAAGATTAGATAGACAAACAAACAAACACATAAATGTGGAGAGAAGGGCAGTGCGCGCAGGAGCAAAGGTAAACAGCAGACAGACCTGAATCCTTATCTTTAAAAGGTCGACCTCAGAACTTTGTTCAGTTTGTCTCGGTGACGGATAATGGAAGGAAGGGCAGGCAACATGTCGACTTCATTTAAATAAACAAATAAAAAATAAGATAAACTCTCAGGAATAGATAAATAATAACAAAAAAATTGTAAAGTAGAGAAAGCGAGAGCGCGCGAATGCACTCAAGCAAACACAAACAGCACAGCACGATGCGTATTTTTTTTTAAAATTGACAAAATAAATCAAAAATAAATCAAAAATAAAAATAAGTGGAAAAGGCGAGAGTGCGCGAGCACACAGGAACAAAGACAAGCAGCGCAACTTGATGCGAAGTAAAAAAAATAATAAATACACAACTGGTCGACCTCATTAGAAATAAAAACCCAAAAGATTAGATAGACAAACAAACAAACACATAAATGTGGAGAGAAGGGCAGTGCGCGCAGGAGCAAAGGTAAACAGCAGACAGACCTGAATCCTTATCTTTACAAGGTCGACCTCAGAACTTTGTTCAGTTTGTCTCGGTGACGGATAATGGAAGGAAGGGCAGGCAACTGGTCGACTTCATTTAAATAAACAAATAAAAAATAAGATAAACTCTCAGGAATAGATAAATAATAACAAAAAAATTGTAAAGTGGAGAAAGCGAGAGCACGCGAATGCACTCAAGCAAACACAAACAGCACAGCACGATGCGTTTTTTTTTTTAAATTGACAAAATAAATCAAAAATAAAAATAAGTGGAAAAGGCGAGAGTGCGCGAGCACACAGGAGCAAAGACAAGCAGCGCAGCTTGATGCGTAGTAAAAAAAATAATAAATAGACAACTGGTCGACCTCATTAGAAATAAAAACCCAAAAGATTAGATAGACAAACAAACAAACACATAAATGTGGAGAGAAGGGCAGTGCGCGCAGGAGCAAAGGTAAACAGCAGACAGACCTGAATCCTTATCTTTACAAGGTCGCCCTAGAACTTTGTTCAGTTTGTCTCGGTGCCGGATAATGGAAGGAAGGGCAGGCAACTGGTCGACTTCATTTAAATAAACAAATAAAAAATAAGATAAACTCTCAGGAATAGATAAATAATAACAAAAATATTGTAAAGTGGAGAAAGCGAGAGCGCGCGAATGCACTCAAGCAAACACAAACAGCACAGCACGATGCGTATTTTTTTTTAAAATTTACAAAATAAATCAAAAATAAATCAAAAATAAAAATAAGTGGAAAAGGCGAGAGTGCGCGAGCACACAGGAACAAAGACAAGCAGCGCAACTTGATGCGAAGTAAAAAAAATAATAAATACACAACTGGTCGACCTCATTAGAAATAAAAACCCAAAAGATTAGATAGACAAACAAACAAACACATAAATGTGGAGAGAAGGGCAGTGCGCGCAGGAGCAAAGGTAAACAGCAGACAGACCTGAATCCTTATCTTTACAAGGTCGACCTCAGAACTTTGTTCAGTTTGTCTCGGTTACGGATAATGGAAGGAAGGGCAGGCAACTGGTCGACTTCATTTAAATAAACAAATAAAAAATAAGATAAACTCTCAGGAATAGATAAATAATAACAAAAAAATTGTAAAGTGGAGAAAGCGAGAGCGCGCGAATGCACTCGAGCAAACACAAACAGCACAGCACGATGCGTATTTTTTTTTAAAATTGACAAAATAAATCAAAAATAAATCAAAAATAAAAATAAGTGGAAAAGGCGAGAGTGCGCGAGCACACAGGAGCAAAGACAAGCAGCGCAGCTTGATGCGTAGTAAAAAAAATAATAAATAGACAACTGGTCGACCTCATTAGAAATAAAAACCCAAAAGATTAGACAGACAAACAAACAAACACATAAATGTGGAGAGAAGGGCACTGCGCGCAGGAGCAAAGGTAAACAGCAGACAGACTTGAATCCTTATCTTTACAAGGTCGACCTCAGAACTTTGTTCAGTTTGTCTCGGTGACGGATAATGGAAGGAAGGGCAGGCAACTGGTCGACTTCATTTAAATAAACAAATAAAAAATAAGATAAACTCTCAGGAATAGATAAATGATAACAAAAAAATTGTAAAGTGGAGAAAGCGAGAGCGCGCGAATGCACTCAAACAAAGACAAACAGCACAGCACGATAAGTATTTTTTTTAAATTGACAAAATAAATAAAAAATAAATCAAAAATAAAAATAAGTGGAAAAGGTTAGAGTGCGCGAGCACACAGGAGCAAGGACAAGCAGCGCAGCTTGATGCGTAGTAAAAAAAAATAATAAATAGACAACTGGTCGACCTCATTAGAAATAAAAACCCAAAAGATTAGATAGACAAACAAACAAACACATAAATGTGGAGAGAAGGGCAGTGCGCGCAGGAGCAAAGGTAAACAGCAGACAGACCTGAATCCTTATCTTTACAAGGTCGCCCTAGAACTTTGTTCAGTTTGTCTCGGTGCCGGATAATGGAAGGAAGGGCAGGCAACTGGTCGACTTCATTTAAATAAACAAATAAAAAATAAGATAAACTCTCAGGAATAGATAAATAATAATAAAAATATTGTAAAGTGGAGAAAGCGAGAGCGCGCGAATGCACTCAAGCAAACACAAACAGCACAGCACGATGCGTATTTTTTTTTAAAATTGACAAAATAAATAAAAAATAAATTAAAAATAAAAATAAGTCGAAAAGGCGAGAATGCGCGAGCACACAGGAGCAAAGACAAGCAGCGCAGCTTGATGCGTAGTAAAAAAAATAATAAATAGACAACTGGTCGACCTCATTACAAATAAAAACCCAAAAGATTAGATAGACAAACAAACAAACACATAAATGTGGAGAGAAGGGCAGTGCGGGCAGGAGCAAAGGTAAACAGCAGACAGACCTGAATCCTTATCTTTACAAGGTCGACCTCAGAACTTTGTTCAGTTTGTCTCGGTGACGGGTAATGGAAGGAAGGGCAGGCAACTGGTCGACTTCATTTAAATAAAAAAATAAAAAATAAGATAAACTCTCAGGAATAGATAAATAATAACAAAAAAATTGTAAAGTGGAGAAAGCGAGAGCGCGCGAATGCATTCAAGCAAACACAAACAGCCCGATGCGTATTTTTTTTTAAATTGACAAAATAAATCAAAAATAAATCAAAAATAAAAATAAGTGGAAAAGGCGAGAGTGCGCGAGCACACAGGAGCAAAGACAAGCAGCGCAGCTTGATGCGTAGTAAAAAAAATAATAAATAGACAACTGGTCGACCTCATTAGAAATAAAAACCCAAAAGATTAGATAGACAAACCAACGAACACATAAATGTGGAGAGAAGGGCAGTGCGCGCAGGAGCAAAGGTAAACAGCAGACAGACCTGAATCCTTATCTTTACAAGGTCGACCTCAGAACTTTGTTCTGTTTGTCTCGGTGACGGATAATGGAAGGAAGGGCAGGCAACTGGTCGACTTCATTTAAATAAACAAATAAAAAATAAGATAAACTCTCAGGAATAGATAAATAATAACAAAAAAATTGTAAAGCGGAGAAAGCGAGAACGCGCGAATGCACTCAAGCAAACACAAACAGCACAGCACGATGCGTATTTTTTTTAAAATTGACAAAATAAATCAAAAATAAAAATAAGTGGAAAAGGCGAGAGTGCGCGAGCACACAGGAGCAAAGACAAGCAGCGCAGCTTGATGCGTAGTAAAAAAAATAATAAATAGACAACTGGTCGACCTCATTAGAAATAAAAACCCAAAAGATTAGATAGACAAACAAACAAACACATAAATGTGGAGAGAAGGGCAGTGCGCGCAGGAGCAAAGGTAAACAGCAGACAGACCTGAATCCTTATCTTTACAAGGTCGACCTCAGAACTTTGTTCAGTTTGTCTCGGTGACGTATAATGGAAGGAAGGGCAGGCAACAGGTCGACTTCATTTAAATAAACAAATAAAAAATAAGATAAACTCTCAGGAATAGATAAATAATAACAAAAAAATTGTAAAGTAGAGAAAGCGAGAGCGCGCGAATGCACTCAAGCAAACACAAACAGCACAGCACGATGCGTATTTTTTTTTAAAATTGACAAAATAAATCAAAAATAAATCAAAAATAAAAATAAGTGGAAAAGGCGAGAGTGCGCGAGCACACAGGAACAAAGACAAGCAGCGCAACTTGATGCGAAGTAAAAAAAATAATAAATACACAACTGGTCGACCTCATTAGAAATAAAAACCCAAAAGATTAGATAGACAAACAAACAAACACATAAATGTGGAGAGAAGGGCAGTGCGCGCAGGAGCAAAGGTAAACAGCAGACAGACCTGAATCCTTATCTTTACAAGGTCGACCTCAGAACTTTGTTCAGTTTGTCTCGGTGACGGATAATGGAAGGAAGGGCAGGCAACTGGTCGACTTCATTTAAATAAACAAATAAAAAATAAGATAAACTCTCAGGAATAGATAAATAATAACAAAAAAATTGTAAAGTGGAGAAAGCGAGAGCACGCGAATGCACTCAAGCAAACACAAACAGCACAGCACGATGCGTTTTTTTTTTTAAAATTGACAAAATAAATCAAAAATAAAAATAAGTGGAAAAGGCGAGAGTGCGCGAGCACACAGGAGCAAAGACAAGCAGCGCAGCTTGATGCGTAGTAAAAAAAATAATAAATAGACAACTGGTCGACCTCATTAGAAATAAAAACCCAAAAGATTAGATAGACAAACAAACAAACACATAAATGTGGAGAGAAGGGCAGTGCGCGCAGGAGCAAAGGTAAACAGCAGACAGACCTGAATCCTTATCTTTACAAGGTCGCCCTAGAACTTTGTTCAGTTTGTCTCGGTGCCGGATAATGGAAGGAAGGGCAGGCAACTGGTCGACTTCATTTAAATAAACAAATAAAAAATAAGATAAACTCTCAGGAATAGATAAATAATAACAAAAAAATTGTAAAGTGGAGAAAGCGAGAGCGCGCGAATGCACTCAAGCAAACACAAACAGCACAGCACGATGCGTATTTTTTTTTAAAATTTACAAAATAAATCAAAAATAAATCAAAAATAAAAATAAGTGGAAAAGGCGAGAGTGCGCGAGCACACAGGAACAAAGACAAGCAGCGCAACTTGATGCGAAGTAAAAAAAATAATAAATACACAACTGGTCGACCTCATTAGAAATAAAAACCCAAAAGATTAGATAGACAAACAAACAAACACATAAATGTGGAGAGAAGGGCAGTGCGCGCAGGAGCAAAGGTAAACAGCAGACAGACCTGAATCCTTATCTTTACAAGGTCGACCTCAGAACTTTGTTCAGTTTGTCTCGGTGACGGATAATGGAAGGAAGGGCAGGCAACTGGTCGACTTCATTTAAATAAACAAATAAAAAATAAGATAAACTCTCAGGAATAGATAAATAATAACAAAAAATTTGTAAAGTGGAGAAAGCGAGAGCACGCGAATGCACTCAAGCAAACACAAACAGCACAGCACGATGCGTTTTTTTTTTTAAAATTGACAAAATAAATCAAAAATAAAAATAAGTGGAAAAGGCGAGAGTGCGCGAGCACACAGGAGCAAAGACAAGCAGCGCAGCTTGATGCGTAGTAAAAAAAATAATAAATAGACAACTGGTCGACCTCATTAGAAATAAAAACCCAAAAGATTAGATAGACAAACAAACAAACACATAAATGTGGAGAGAAGGGCAGTGCGCGCAGGAGCAAAGGTAAACAGCAGACAGACCTGAATCCTTATCTTTACAAGGTCGCCCTAGAACTTTGTTCAGTTTGTCTCGGTGCCGGATAATGGAAGGAAGGGCAGGCAACTGGTCGACTTCATTTAAATAAACAAATAAAAAATAAGATAAACTCTCAGGAATAGATAAATAATAACAAAAATATTGTAAAGTGGAGAAAGCGAGAGCGCGCGAATGCACTCAAGCAAACACAAACAGCACAGCACGATGCGTATTTTTTTTTAAAATTGACAAAATAAAAAAAAAATAAATTAAAAATAAAAATAAGTCGAAAAGGCGAGAATGCGCGAGCACACAGGAGCAAAGACAAGCAGCGCAGCTTGATGCGTAGTAAAAAAAATAATAAATAGACAACTGGTCGACCTCATTAGAAATAAAAACCCAAAAGATTAGATAGACAAACCAACGAACACATAAATGTGGAGAGAAGGGCAGTGCGCGCAGGGGCAAAGGTAAACAGCAGACAGACCTGAATCCTTATCTTTACAAGGTCGACCTCAGAACTTTGCTCAGTTTGTCTCGGTGACGGATAATGGAAGGAAGGGCAGGCAACTGGTCGACTTCATTTAAATAAACAAATAAAAAATAAGATAAACTCTCAGGAATAGATAAATAATAACAAAAAAATTGTAAAGCGGAGAAAGCGAGAACGCGCGAATGCACTCAAGCAAACACAAACAGCACAGCACGATGCGTATTTTTTTTAAAATTGACAAAATAAATCAAAAATAAAAATAAGTGGAAAAGGTTAGAGTGCGCGAGCACACAGGAGCAAAGACAAGCAGCGCAGCTTGATGCGTAGTAAAAAAAAAAAATAAATAGACAACTGGTCGACCTCATTAGAAATAAAAACCCAAAAGATTAGATAGACAAACAAACAAACACATAAATGTGGAGAGATGGGCAGTGCGCGCAGGAGCAAAGGTAAACAGCAGACAGACCTGAATCCTTATCTTTACAAGGTCGACCTCAGAAATTTGTTCAGTTTGTCTCGGTGCCGGATAATGGAAGGAAGGGCAGGCAACTGGTCGACTTCATTTAAATAAACAAATAAAAAATAAGATAAACTCTCAGGAATAGATAAATAATAACAAAAAAATTGTAAAGCGGAGAAAGCGAGAACGCGCGAATGCACTCAAGCAAACACAAACAGCACAGCACGATGCGTATTTTTTTTAAAATTGACAAAATAAATCAAAAATAAAAATAAGTGGAAAAGGTTAGAGTGCGCGAGCACACAGGAGCAAAGACAAGCAGCGCAGCTTGATGCGTAGTAAAAAAAATAATAAATAGACAACTGGTCGACCTCATTAGAAATAAAAACCCAAAAGATTAGATAGACAAACAAACAAACACATAAATGTGGAGAGAAGGGCAGTGCGCGCAGGAGCAAAGGTAAACAGCAGACAGACCTGAATATTAATCTTTACAAGGTCGCCCTAGAACTTTGTTCAGTTTGTCTCGGTGCCGGATAATGGAAGGAAGGGCAGGCAACTTGTCGACTTCATTTAAATAAACAAATAAAAAATAAGATAAACTCTCAGGAATAGATAAATAATAACAAAAAAATTGTAAAGTGGAGAAAGCGAAAGCGCGCGAATGCACTCAAGCAAACACAAACAGCACAGCACGATGCGTATTTTTTTTTAAAATTGACAAAATAAATAAAAAATAAATCAAAAATAAAAATAAGTGGAAAAGGCGAGAGTGCGCGTGCACACAGGAGCAAAGACAAGCAGCGCAGCTTGATGCGTAGTAAAAAAAATAATAAATAGACAACTGGTCGACCTCATTAGAAATAAAAACCCAAAAGATTAGATAGACAAACAAACAAACACATAAATGTGGAGAGAAGGGCAGTGCGCGCAGGAGCAAAGGTAAACAGCAGACAGACCTGAATCCTTATCTTTACAAGTTCGACCTCAGAACTTTGTTCAGTTTGTCTCGGTGACGGATAATGGAAGGAAGGGCAGGCAACTGGTCGACTTCATTTAAATAAACAATTAAAAAATAAGATAAACTCTCAGGAATAGATAAATAATAACAAAAAAAATTGTAAAGTGGAGAAAGCGAGAGCGCGCGAATGCACTCAAGCAAACACAAACAGCACAGCACGATGCGTATTTTTTTTTAAATTGACAAAATAAATAAAAAATAAATCAAAAATAAAAATAAGTGGAAAAGGCGAGAGTGCGCGAGCACACAGGAGCAAAGACAAGCAGCGCAGCTTGATTTGTAGTAAAAAAAATAATAAATAGACAACTGGTCGACCTCATTAGAAATAAAAACCCAAAAGATTAGATAGACAAACAAACAAACACATAAATGTGGAGAGAAGGGCAGTGCGCGCAGGAGCAAAGGTAAACAGCAGACAGACCTGAATCCTTATCATTACAAGGTCGACCTCAGAACTTTGTTCAGTTTGTCTCGGTGACGGATAATGGAAGGAAGGGCAGGCAACAGGTCGACTTCATTTAAATAAACAAATAAAAAATAAGATAAACTCTCAGGAATAGATAAATAATAACAAAAAAATTGTAAAGTAGAGAAAGCGAGAGCGCGCGAATGCACTCAAGCAAACACAAACAGCACAGCACGATGCGTATTTTTTTTTTAAATTTACAAAATAAATCAAAAATAAATCAAAAATAAAAATAAGTGGAAAAGGCGAGAGTGCGCGAGCACACAGGAACAAAGACAAGCAGCGCAACTTGATGCGAAGTAAAAAAAATAGTAAATACACAACTGGTCGACCTCATTAGAAATAAAAACCCAAAAGATTAGATAGACAAACAAACAAACACATAAATGTGGAGAGAAGGGCAGTGCGCGCAGGAGCAAAGGTAAACAGCAGACAGACCTGAATCCTTATCTTTACAAGGTCGACCTCAGAACTTTATTCAGTTTGTCTCGGTGACGGATAATGGAAGGAAGGGCAGGCAACTGGTCGACTTCATTTAAATAAACAAATAAAAAATAAGATAAACTCTCAGGAATAGATAAATAATAACAAAAAATTTGTAAAGTGGAGAAAGCGAGAGCACGCGAATGCACTCAAGCAAACACAAACAGCACAGCACGATGCGTTTTTTTTTTTAAAATTGACAAAATAAATCAAAAATAAAAATAAGTGGAAAAGGCGAGAGTGCGCGAGCACACAGGAGCAAAGACAAGCAGCGCAGCTTGATGCGTAGTAAAAAAAATAATAAATAGACAACTGGTCGACCTCATTAGAAATAAAAACCCAAAAGATTAGATAGACAAACAAACAAACACATAAATGTGGAGAGAAGGGCAGTGCGCGCAGGAGCAAAGGTAAACAGCAGACAGACCTGAATCCTTATCTTTACAAGGTCGCCCTAGAACTTTGTTCAGTTTGTCTCGGTGCCGGATAATGGAAGGAAGGGCAGGCAACTGGTCGACTTCATTTAAATAAACAAATAAAAAATAAGATAAACTCTCAGGAATAGATAAATAATAACAAAAATATTGTAAAGTGGAGAAAGCGAGAGCGCGCGAATGCACTCAAGCAAACACAAACAGCACAGCACGATGCGTATTTTTTTTTAAAATTGACAAAATAAAAAAAAAATAAATTAAAAATAAAAATAAGTCGAAAAGGCGAGAATGCGCGAGCACACAGGAGCAAAGACAAGCAGCGCAGCTTGATGCGTAGTAAAAAAAATAATAAATAGACAACTGGTCGACCTCATTAGAAATAAAAACCCAAAAGATTAGATAGACAAACCAACGAACACATAAATGTGGAGAGAAGGGCAGTGCGCGCAGGGGCAAAGGTAAACAGCAGACAGACCTGAATCCTTATCTTTACAAGGTCGACCTCAGAACTTTGCTCAGTTTGTCTCGGTGACGGATAATGGAAGGAAGGGCAGGCAACTGGTCGACTTCATTTAAATAAACAAATAAAAAATAAGATAAACTCTCAGGAATAGATAAATAATAACAAAAAAATTGTAAAGCGGAGAAAGCGAGAACGCGCGAATGCACTCAAGCAAACACAAACAGCACAGCACGATGCGTATTTTTTTTAAAATTGACAAAATAAATCAAAAATAAAAATAAGTGGAAAAGGTTAGAGTGCGCGAGCACACAGGAGCAAAGACAAGCAGCGCAGCTTGATGCGTAGTAAAAAAAAAAAATAAATAGACAACTGGTCGACCTCATTAGAAATAAAAACCCAAAAGATTAGATAGACAAACAAACAAACACATAAATGTGGAGAGATGGGCAGTGCGCGCAGGAGCAAAGGTAAACAGCAGACAGACCTGAATCCTTATCTTTACAAGGTCGACCTCAGAAATTTGTTCAGTTTGTCTCGGTGCCGGATAATGGAAGGAAGGGCAGGCAACTGGTCGACTTCATTTAAATAAACAAATAAAAAATAAGATAAACTCTCAGGAATAGATAAATAATAACAAAAAAATTGTAAAGCGGAGAAAGCGAGAACGCGCGAATGCACTCAAGCAAACACAAACAGCACAGCACGATGCGTATTTTTTTTAAAATTGACAAAATAAATCAAAAATAAAAATAAGTGGAAAAGGTTAGAGTGCGCGAGCACACAGGAGCAAAGACAAGCAGCGCAGCTTGATGCGTAGTAAAAAAAATAATAAATAGACAACTGGTCGACCTCATTAGAAATAAAAACCCAAAAGATTAGATAGACAAACAAACAAACACATAAATGTGGAGAGAAGGGCAGTGCGCGCAGGAGCAAAGGTAAACAGCAGACAGACCTGAATATTAATCTTTACAAGGTCGCCCTAGAACTTTGTTCAGTTTGTCTCGGTGCCGGATAATGGAAGGAAGGGCAGGCAACTTGTCGACTTCATTTAAATAAACAAATAAAAAATAAGATAAACTCTCAGGAATAGATAAATAATAACAAAAAAATTGTAAAGTGGAGAAAGCGAAAGCGCGCGAATGCACTCAAGCAAACACAAACAGCACAGCACGATGCGTATTTTTTTTTAAAATTGACAAAATAAATAAAAAATAAATCAAAAATAAAAATAAGTGGAAAAGGCGAGAGTGCGCGTGCACACAGGAGCAAAGACAAGCAGCGCAGCTTGATGCGTAGTAAAAAAAATAATAAATAGACAACTGGTCGACCTCATTAGAAATAAAAACCCAAAAGATTAGATAGACAAACAAACAAACACATAAATGTGGAGAGAAGGGCAGTGCGCGCAGGAGCAAAGGTAAACAGCAGACAGACCTGAATCCTTATCTTTACAAGTTGGACCTCAGAACTTTGTTCAGTTTGTCTCGGTGACGGATAATGGAAGGAAGGGCAGGCAACTGGTCGACTTCATTTAAATAAACAATTAAAAAATAAGATAAACTCTCAGGAATAGATAAATAATAACAAAAAAAATTGTAAAGTGGAGAAAGCGAGAGCGCGCGAATGCACTCAAGCAAACACAAACAGCACAGCACGATGCGTATTTTTTTTTAAATTGACAAAATAAATAAAAAATAAATCAAAAATAAAAATAAGTGGAAAAGGCGAGAGTGCGCGAGCACACAGGAGCAAAGACAAGCAGCGCAGCTTGATGCGTAGTAAAAAAAATAATAAATAGACAACTGGTCGACCTCATTAGAAATAAAAACCCAAAAGATTAGATAGACAAACAAACAAACACATAAATGTGGAGAGAAGGGCAGTGCGCGCAGGAGCAAAGGTAAACAGCAGACAGACCTGAATCCTTATCATTACAAGGTCGACCTCAGAACTTTGTTCAGTTTGTCTCGGTGACGGATAATGGAAGGAAGGGCAGGCAACAGGTCGACTTCATTTAAATAAACAAATAAAAAATAAGATAAACTCTCAGGAATAGATAAATAATAACAAAAAAATTGTAAAGTAGAGAAAGCGAGAGCGCGCGAATGCACTCAAGCAAACACAAACAGCACAGCACGATGCGTATTTTTTTTTTAAATTTACAAAATAAATCAAAAATAAATCAAAAATAAAAATAAGTGGAAAAGGCGAGAGTGCGCGAGCACACAGGAACAAAGACAAGCAGCGCAACTTGATGCGAAGTAAAAAAAATAGTAAATACACAACTGGTCGACCTCATTAGAAATAAAAACCCAAAAGATTAGATAGACAAACAAACAAACACATAAATGTGGAGAGAAGGGCAGTGCGCGCAGGAGCAAAGGTAAACAGCAGACAGACCTGAATCCTTATCTTTACAAGGTCGACCTCAGAACTTTATTCAGTTTGTCTCGGTGACGGATAATGGAAGGAAGGGCAGGCAACTGGTCGACTTCATTTAAATAAACAAATAAAAAATAAGATAAACTCTCAGGAATAGATAAATAATAACAAAAAAATTGTAAAGTGGAGAAAGCGAGAGCACGCGAATGCACTCAAGCAAACACAAACAGCACAGCACGATGCGTTTTTTTTTTTAAAATTGACAAAATAAATCAAAAATAAAAATAAGTGGAAAAGGCGAGAGTGCGCGAGCACACAGGAGCAAAGACAAGCAGCGCAGCTTGATGCGTAGTAAAAAAAATAATAAATAGACAACTGGTCGACCTCATTAGAAATAAAAACCCAAAAGATTAGATAGACAAACAAACAAACACATAAATGTGGAGAGAAGGGCAGTGCGCGCAGGAGCAAAGGTAAACAGCAGACAGACCTGAATCCTTATCTTTACAAGGTCGCCCTAGAACTTTGTTCAGTTTGTCTCGGTGCCGGATAATGGAAGGAAGGGCAGGCAACTGGTCGACTTCATTTAAATAAACAAATAAAAAATAAGATAAACTCTCAGGAATAGATAAATAATAACAAAAATATTGTAAAGTGGAGAAAGCGAGAGCGCGCGAATGCACTCAAGCAAACACAAACAGCACAGCACGATGCGTATTTTTTTTAAAATTGACAAAATAAATAAAAAAATAAATTAAAAATAAAAATAAGTCGAAAAGGCGAGAATGCGCGAGCACACAGGAGCAAAGACAAGCAGCGCAGCTTGATGCGTAGTAAAAAAAATAATAAATAGACAACTGGTCGACCTCATTACAAATAAAAACCCAAAAGATTAGATAGACAAACAAACAAACACATAAATGTGGAGAGAAGGGCAGTGCGCGCAGGAGCAAAGGTAAACAGCAGACAGACCTGAATATTAATCTTTACAAGGTCGCCCTAGAACTTTGTTCAGTTTGTCTCGGTGCCGGATAATGGAAGGAAGGGCAGGCAACTGGTCGACTTCATTTAAATAAACAAATAAAAAATAAGATAAACTCTCAGGAATAGATAAATAATAACAAAAAAATTGTAAAGTGGAGAAAGCGAGAGCGCGCGAATGCACTCAAGCAAACACAAACAGCACAGCACGATGCGTATTTTTTTTTAAATTTACAAAATAAATCAAAAATAAATCAAAAATAAAAATAAGTGGAAAAGGCGAGAGTGCGCGAGCACACAGGAACAAAGACAAGCAGCGCAACTTGATGCGAAGTAAAAAAAATAATAAATACACAACTGGTCGACCTCATTAGAAATAAAAACCCAAAAGATTAGATAGACAAACAAACAAACACATAAATGTGGAGAGAAGGGCAGTGCGCGCAGGAGCAAAGGTAAACAGCAGACAGACCTGAATCCTTATCTTTACAAGGTCGACCTCAGAACTTTGTTCAGTTTGTCTCGGTGACGGATAATGGAAGGAAGGGCAGGCAACTGGTCGACTTCATTTAAATAAACAAATAAAAAATAAGATAAACTCTCAGGAATAGATAAATAATAACAAAAAAATTGTAAAGTGGAGAAAGCGAGAGCACGCGAATGCACTCAAGCAAACACAAACAGCACAGCACGATGCGTTTTTTTTTTTAAATTGACAAAATAAATCAAAAATAAAAATAAGTGGAAAAGGCGAGAGTGCGCGAGCACACAGGAGCAAAGACAAGCAGCGCAGCTTGATGCGTAGTAAAAAAAATAATAAATAGACAACTGGTCGACCTCATTAGAAATAAAAACCCAAAAGATTAGATAGACAAACAAACAAACACATAAATGTGGAGAGAAGGGCAGTGCGCGCAGGAGCAAAAGTAAACAGCAGACAGACCTGAATCCTTATTTATACAAGGTCGACCTCAGAAATTTGTTCAGTTTGTCTCGGTGACGGATAATGGAAGGAAGGGCAGGCAACTGGTCGACTTCATTTAAATAAACAAATAAAAAATAAGATAAACTCTCAGGAATAGATAAATAATAACAAAAAAAATGGTAAAGTGGAGAAAGCGAGAGCGCGCGAATGCACTCAAGCAAACACAAACAGCACAGCACGATGCGTATTTTTTTTAAATTGACAAAATAAATCAAAAATAAATCAAAAATAAAAATAAGTGGAAAAGGCGAGAGTGCGGGAGCACACAGGAGCAAAGACAAGCAGCGCAGCTTGATGCGTAGTAAAAAAATAATAAATAGACAACTGGTCGACCTCATTAGAAATAAAAACCCAAAAGATTAGATAGACAAACAAACAAACACATAAATGTGGAGAGAAGGGCAGTGCGCGCAGGAGCAAAGGTAAACGGCAGACAGACCTGAATCCTTATCTTTGAAAGGTCGACCTCCGAACTTTGTTCAGTTTGTCTCGGTGACGGATAATGGAAGGAAGGGCAGGCAACTGGTCGACTTCATTTAAATAAACAAATAAAAAATAAGATACACTCTCAGGAATAGATAAATAATAACTAAAAAATTGTAAAGTGGAGAAAGCGAGAGCGCGCGAATGCACTCAAGCAAACACAAACAGCACAGCACGATGCGTATTTTTTTTTAAATTGACAAAATAAATCAAAAATAAAAATAAGTGGAAATGGCGAGACTGCGCGAGCACACAGGAGCAAAGACAAGCAGCGCAGCTTGATGCGTAGTAGAAAAAATAATAAATAGACAACTGGTCGACCTCATTAGAAATAAAAACCCAAAAGATTAGATAGACAAACAAACAAACACATAAATGTGGAGAGAAGGGCAGTGCGCGCAGGAGCAAAGGTAAACAGCAGACAGACCTGAATCCTTATCTTTACAAGGTCGACCTCAGAACTTTGTTCAGTTTGTCTCGGTGACGGATAATGGAAGGAAGGGCAGGCAACTGGTCGACTTCATTTAAATAAACAAATAAAAAATGAGATACACTCTCAGGAGTAGATAAATAATAACAAAAAAATTGTACAGTGGAGAAAGCGAGAGCGCGCGAATTTACTCAAGCAAACACAAACAGCACAGCACGATGCGTATTTTTTTTAAATTGACAAAATAAATCAAAAATAAAAATAAGTGGAAAAGGCGAGAGTGCGCCAGCACACAGGAGCAAAGACAAGCAGCGCAGCTTGATGCGTAGTAAAAAAAATAATAAATAGACAACTGGTCGACCTCATTAGAAATAAAAACCCAAAAGATTAGATAGACAAACAAACAAACACATAAATGTGGAGAGAAGGGCAGTGCGCGCAGGAGCAAAGGTAAACGGCAGACAGACCTGAATGCTTATCTTTACAAGGTCGACCTCAGAACTTTGTTCAGTTTGTCTCGGTGACGGATAATGAAAGGAAGGGCAGGCAACTGGTCGACTTCATTTAAATAAAAAAATAAAAAATAAGATACACTCTCAGGAATAGATAAATAATAACAAAAAAATTGTAAAGTGGAGACAGCAAGAGCGCGCGAATGCACTCAAGCAAACACAAACAGCACAGCACGATGCGTATTTTTTTTTAAAATTGACAAAATAAATCAAAAATAAATCAAAAATAAAAATAAGTGGAAAAGGCGAGAGTGCGCGAGCACACAGGAGCAAAGACAAGCAGCGCAGCTTGATGCGTATTAAAAAAAATAATAAATAGACAACTGGTCGACCTCATTAGAAATAAAAACCCAAAAGATTAGATAGACAAACAAACAAACAAATAAATGTGGAGAGAAGGGCAGTGCGCGCAGGAGCAAAGGTAAACGGCAGACAGACCTGAATCCTTATCTTTGAAAGGTCGACCTCAGAACTTTGTTCAGTTTGTCTCGGTGACGAATAATGGAAGGAAGGGCAGGCAACTGGTCGACTTCATTTAAATAAACAAATAAAAAATAAGATACACTCTCAGGAATAGATAAATAATAACTAAAAAATTGTAAAGTGGAGAAAGCGAGAGCGCGCGAATGCACTCAAGCAAACACAAACAGCACAGCACGATGCGTATTTTTTTTTAAATTGACAAAATAAATCAAAAATAAAAATAAGTGGAAATGGCGAGAGTGCGCGAGCACACAGGAGCAAAGACAAGCAGCGCAGCTTGATGCGTAGTAGAAAAAGTAATAGACAACTGGTCGACCTCATTAGAAATAAAAACCCAAAAGATTAGATAGACAAACAAACAAACACATAAATGTGGAGAGATGGGCAGTGCGCGCAGGAGCAAAGGTAAACAGCAGACAGACCTGAATCCTTATCTTTACAAGGTCGACCTCAGAACTTTGTTCAGTTTGTCTCGGTGACGGATAATGGAAGGAAGGGCAGGCAACTGGTCGACTTCATTTAAATAAACAAATAAAAAATAAGATACACTCTCAGGAATAGATGAATAATAACTAAAAAATTGTAAAGTGGAGAAAGCGAGAGCGCGCGAATGCACTCAAGCAAACACAAACAGCACAGCACGATGCGTATTTTTTTAAATTGACAAAATAAATCAAAAATAAATCAAATATAAAAATAAGTGGAAAAGGCGAGAGTGCGCGAGCACACAGGAGCAAAGACAAGCAGTGCAGCTTGATGCGTAGTAAAAAAAATAATAAATAGACAACTGGTCGACCTCATTAGAAATAAAAACCCAAAAGATTAGATAGACAAACAAACAAACACATAAATGTGGAGGGAAGGGCAGTGCGCGCAGGAGCAAAAGTAAACAGTAGACAGACCTGAATCCTTATTTATACATGGTCGACCTCAGAAATTTGTTCAGTTTGTCTCGGTGACGGATAATGGAAGGAAGGGCAGGCAACTGGTCGACTTCATTTAAATAAACAAATAAAAAATAAGATAAACTCTCAGGAATAGATAAATAATAACAAAAAAATTGTAAAGTGGAGAAAGCGAGAGCGCGCGAATGCACTCAAGCAAACACAAACAGCACAGCACGATGCGTATTTTTTTTTAAATTCACAAAATAAATCAAAAATAAATAAAAAATAAAAATAAGTGGAAAAGGCGAGAGTGCGGGAGCACACAGGAGCAAAGACAAACAGCGCAGCTTGATGCGTAGTAAAAAAAATAATAAATAGACAACTGGTCGACCTCATTAGAAATAAAAACCCAAAAGATTAGATAGACAAACAAACAAACACATAAATGTGGAGAGAAGGGCAGTGCGCGCAGGAGCAAAGGTAAACGGCAGACAGACCTGAATCCTTATCTTTGAAAGGTCGACCTCAGAACTTTGTTTAGTTTGTCTCGGTGACGGATAATGGAAGGAAGGGCAGGCAACTGGTCGACTTCATTTAAATAAACAAATAAAAAATAAGATACACTCTCAGGAATAGATAAATAATAACTAAAAAATTGTAAAGTGGAGAAAGCGAGAGCGCGCGAATGCACTCAAGCAAACACAAACAGCACAGCACGATGCGTATTTTTTTTAAATTGACAAAATAAATCAAAAATAAAAATAAGTGGAAATGGCGAGAGTGCGCGAGCACACAGGAGCAAAGACAAGCAGCGCAGCTTGATGCGTAGTAAAAAAAATAATAAATAGGCAACTGGTCGACCTCATTAGAAATAAAAACCCAAAAGATTAGATAGACAAACAAACAAACACATAAATGTGGAGAGAAGGGCAGTGCGCGCAGGAGCAAAGGTAAACGGCAGACAGACCTGAATGCTTATCTTTACAAGGTCGACCTCAGAACTTTGTTCAGTTTGTCTCGGTGACGGATAATGAAAGGAAGGGCAGGCAACTGGTCGACTGCATTTAAATAAAAAAATAAAAAATAAGATACACTCTCAGGAATAGATAAATAATAACAAAAAATTGTAAAGTGGAGACAGCAAGAGCGCGCGAATGCACTCAAGCAAACACAAACAGCACAGCACGATGCGTATTTTTTTTTTAAATTGACAAAATAAATCAAAAATAAATCAAAAATAAAAATAAGTGGAAAAGGCGAGAGTGCGCGAGCACACAGGAGCAAAGACAAGCAGCGCAGCTTGATGCGTAGTAAAAAAAATAATAAATAGACAACTGGTCGAACTCATTAGAAATAAAAACCCAAAAGATAAGATAGACAAACAAACAAACACATAAATGTGGAGAGAATGGCAGTGCGCGCAGGAGCAAAGGTAAACGGCAGACAGACCTGAATCCTTATCTTTGAAAGGTCGACCTCAGAACTTTGTTCAGTTTGTCTCGGTGACGGATAATGGAAGGAAGGGCAGGCAACTGGTCGACTTCATTTAAATAAACAAATAAAAAATAAGATACACTCTCAGGAATAGATAAATAATAACTAAAAAATTGTAAAGTGGAGAAAGCGAGAGCGCGCGAATGCACTCAAGCAAACACAAACAGCACAGCACGATGCGTATTTTTTTTTAAATTGACAAAATAAATCAAAAATAAAAATAAGTGGAAATGGCGAGACTGCGCGAGCACACAGGAGCAAAGACAAGCAGCGCAGCTTGATGCGTAGTTGAAAAAATAATAAATAGACAACTGGTCGACCTCATTAGAAATAAAAACCCAAAAGATTAGATAGACAAACAAACAAACACATAAATGTGGAGAGAAGGGCAGTGCGCGCAGGAGCAAAGGTAAACAGCAGACAGACCTGAATCCTTATCTTTACAAGGTCGACCTCAGAACTTTGTTCAGTTTGTCTCGGTGACGGATAATGGAAGGAAGGGTAGGCAACTGGTCGACTTCATTTAAATAAACAAATAAAAAATGAGATACACTCTCAGGAGTAGATAAATAATAACAAAAAAATTGTACAGTGGAGAAAGCGAGAGCGCGCGAATTTACTCAAGCAAACACAAACAGCACAGCACGATGCGTATTTTTTTTAAATTGACAAAATAAATCAAAAATAAAAATAAGTGGAAAAGGCGAGAGTGCGCCAGCACACAGGAGCAAAGACAAGCAGCGCAGCTTGATGCGTAGTAAAAAAAATAATAAATAGACAACTGGTCGACCTCATTAGAAATAAAAACCCAAAAGATTAGATAGACAAACAAACAAACACATAAATGTGGAGAGAAGGGCAGTGCGCGCAGGAGCAAAGGTAAACGGCAGACAGACCTGAATGCTTATCTTTACAAGGTCGACCTCAGAACTTTGTTCAGTTTGTCTCGGTGACGGATAATGAAAGGAAGGGCAGGCAACTGGTCGACTTCATTTAAATAAAAAAATAAAAAATAAGATACACTCTCAGGAATAGATAAATAATAACAAAAAAATTGTAAAGTGGAGACAGCAAGAGCGCGCGAATGCACTCAAGCAAACACAAACAGCACAGCACGATGCGTATTTTTTTTTAAAATTGACAAAATAAATCAAAAATAAATCAAAAATAAAAATAAGTGGAAAAGGCGAGAGTGCGCGAGCACACAGGAGCAAAGACAAGCAGCGCAGCTTGATGCGTATTAAAAAAAATAATAAATAGACAACTGGTCGACCTCATTAGAAATAAAAACCCAAAAGATTAGATAGACAAACAAACAAACACATAAATGTGGAGAGAAGGGCAGTGCGCGCAGGAGCAAAGGTAAACGGCAGACAGACCTGAATCCTTATCTTTGAAAGGTCGACCTCAGAACTTTGTTCAGTTTGTCTCGGTGACGAATAATGGAAGGAAGGGCAGGCAACTGGTCGACTTCATTTAAATAAACAAATAAAAAATAAGATACACTCTCAGGAATAGATAAATAATAACTAAAAAATTGTAAAGTGGAGAAAGCGAGAGCGCGCGAATGCACTCAAGCAAACACAAACAGCACAGCACGATGCGTATTTTTTTTTAAATTGACAAAATAAATCAAAAATAAAAATAAGTGGAAATGGCGAGAGTGCGCGAGCACACAGGAGCAAAGACAAGCAGCGCAGCTTGATGCGTAGTAGAAAAAGTAATAAATAGACAACTGGTCGACCTCATTAGAAATAAAAACCCAAAAGATTAGATAGACAAACAAACAAACACATAAATGTGGAGAGATGGGCAGTGCGCGCTGGAGCAAAGGTAAACAGCAGACAGACCTGAATCCTTATCTTTACAAGGTCGACCTCAGAACTTTGTTCAGTTTGTCTCGGTGACGGATAATGGAAGGAAGGGCAGGCAACTGGTCGACTTCATTTAAATATACAAATAAAAAATAAGATACACTCTCAGGAATAGATGAATAATAACTAAAAAATTGTAAAGTGGAGAAAGCGAGAGCGCGCGAATGCACTCAAGCAAACACAAACAGCACAGCACGATGCGTATTTTTTTAAATTGACAAAATAAATCAAAAATAAATCAAAAATAAAAATAAGTGGAAAAGGCGAGAGTGCGCGAGCACACAGGAGCAAAGACAAGCAGTGCAGTTTGATGCGTAGTAAAAAAAATAATAAATAGACAACTGGTCGACCTCATTAGAAATAAAAACCCAAAAGATTAGATAGACAAACAAACAAACACATAAATGTGGAGGGAAGGGCAGTGCGCGCAGGAGCAAAAGTAAACAGTAGACAGACCTGAATCCTTATTTATACAAGGTCGACCTCAGAAATTTGTTCAGTTTGTCTCGGTGACGGATAATGGAAGGAAGGGCAGGCAACTGGTCGACTTCATTTAAATAAACAAATAAAAAATAAGATACACTCTCAGGAATAGATAAATAATAACTAAAAAATTGTAAAGTGGAGAAAGCGAGAGCGCGCGAATGCACTCAAGCAAACACAAACAGCACAGCACGATGCGTATTTTTTTTAAATTGACAAAATAAATCAAAAATAAAAATAAGTGGAAATGGCGAGAGTGCGCGAGCACACAGGAGCAAAGACAAGCAGCGCAGCTTGATGCGTAGTAGAAAAAATAATAAATAGACAACTGGTCGACCTCATTAGAAATAAAAACCCAAAAGATTAGATAGACAAACAAACAAACACATAAATGTGGAGAGAAGGGCAGTGCGCGCAGGAGCAAAGGTAAACAGCAGACAGACCTGAATCCTTATCTTTACAAGGTCGACCTCAGAACTTTGTTCAGTTTGTCTCGGTGACGGATAATGGAAGGAAGGGCAGGCAACTGGTCGACTTCATTTAAATAAACAAATAAAAAATGAGATACACTCTCAGGAGTAGATAAATAATAACAAAAAAATTGTACAGTGGAGAAAGCGAGAGCGCGCGAATTTTCTCAAGCAAACACAAACAGCACAGCACGATGCGTATTTTTTTTTAAATTGACAAAATAAATCAAAAATAAATCAAAAATAAAAATAAGTGGAAAAGGCGAGAGTGCGCGAGCACACAGGAGCAAAGACAAGCAGCGCAGCTTGATGCGTAGTAAAAAAAATAATAAATAGGCAACTGGTCGACCTCATTAGAAATAAAAACCCAAAAGATTAGATAGACAAACAAACAAACACATAAATGTGGAGAGAAGGGCAATTCGCGCAGGAGCAAAGGTAAACGGCAGACAGACCTGAATGCTTATCTTTACAAGGTCGACCTCAGAACTTTGTTCAGTTTGTCTCGGTGACGGATAATGAAAGGAAGGGCAGGCAACTGGTCGACTGCATTTAAATAAAAAAATAAAAAATAAGATACACTCTCAGGAATAGATAAATAATAACTAAAAAATTGTAAAGTGGAGAAAGCGAGAGCGCGCGAATGCACTCAAGCAAACACAAACAGCACAGCACGATGCGTATTTTTTTTTTAATTGACAAAATAAATCAAAAATAAAAATAAGTGGAAATGGCGAGAGTGCGCGAGCACACAGGAGCAAAGACAAGCAGCGCAGCTTGATGCGTAGTAGAAAAAATAATAAATAGACAACTGGTCGACCTCATTAGAAATAAAAACCCAAAAGATTAGATAGACAAACAAACAAACACATAAATGTGGAGAGATGGGCAGTGCGCGCAGGAGCAAAGGTAAACAGCAGACAGACCTGAATCCTTATCTTTACAAGGTCGACCTCAGAACTTTGTTCAGTTTGTCTCGGTGACGGATAATGGAAGGAAGGGCAGGCAACTGGTCGACTTCATTTAAATAAACAAATAAAAAATAAGATAAACTCTCAGGAATAGATAAATAATAACAAAAAAATTGTAAAGTGGAGAAAGCGAGAGCGCGCGAATGCACTCAAGCAAACACAAACAGCACAGCACGATGCGTATTTTTTTTTTAAAATTGACAAATTAAATAAAAAATAAATCAAAAATAAAAATAAGTGGAAAAGGCGAGAGTGCGCGAGCACACAGGAGCAAAGACAAGCAGCGCAGCTTGATGCGTAGTAAAAAAAAATAATGAATAGACAACTGGTCGTCCTCATTAGAAATAAAAACCCAAAAGATTAGATAGACAAAAAAACAACCACATAAATGTGGAGAGAAGGGCAGTGTGCGCAGGAGCAAAGGTAAACAGCAGAGAGACCTGAATACTTATCTTTAAAAGGTCGACCTCAGAACTTTGTTCAGTTTGTCTCGGTGACGGATAATGGAAGGAAGGGTAGGCAACTGGTCGACTTCATTTAAATAAACAAATAAAAAATAAGATACACTCTCAGGAATAGATAAATAATAACTAAAAAATTGTAAAGTGGAGAAAGCGAGAGCGCGCGAATGCACTCAAGCAAACACAAACAGCACAGCACGATGCGTATTTTTTTAAATTGACAAAATAAATAAAAAATAAATCAAAAATAAAAATAAGTGGAAAAGGCGAGAGTGCGCGAGCACACAGGAGCAAAGACAAGCAGTGCAGCTGGATGCGTAGGAAAAAAAATAATAAATAGACAACTGGTCGACCTCATTAGGAATAAAAACCCAAAAGATTAGATAGACAAACAAACAAACACATAAATGTGGAGAGTAGGGCAGTGCGTGCAGGAGCAAAGGTAAACAGCAGACAGACCTGAATCCTTATCTTTACAAGGTCGACCTCAGAACTTTGTTCAGTTTGACTCGGTGACGGATAATGGAAGGAAGGGTAGGCAACTGGTCGACTTCATTTAAATAAAAAAATAAAAAATAAGATAAACTCTCAGGAATAGATAAATAATAACAAAAAAATTGTAAAGTGGAGAAAGCGAGAGGGCGCGAATGCCCTCAAGCAAACACAAACAGCACAGCACGATGCGTATTTTTTTTAAATTGACAAAATAAATTAAAAATGAATCAAAAATAAAAATAAGTGGAAAAGGCGAGAGTGCGCGAGCACACAATAGCAAAGACAAGCAGCGCAGCTTGATGCGTAGTAGAAAAAATAATAAATAGACAACTGGTCGACCTCATTAGAAATAAAAACCCAAAAGATTAGATAGACAAACAAACAAACACATAAATGTGGAGAGATGGGCAGTGCGCGCAGGAGCAAAGGTAAACAGCAGACAGACCTGAATCCTTATCTTTACAAGGTCGACCTCAGAACTTTGTTCAGTTTGTCTCGGTGACGGATAATGGAAGGAAGGGCAGGCAACTGGTCGACTTCATTTAAATAAACAAATAAAAAATAAGATAAACTCTCAGGAATAGATAAATAATAACATACAAATTGTAAAGTGGAGAAAGGGAGAGCGCGCGAATGCACTCAAGCAAACACAAACAGCACAGCACGATGCGTATTTTTTTTTAAAATTGACAAAATAAATCAAAAATAAATCAAAAATAAAAACAAGTGGAAAAGGAGAGAGTGCGCGAGCACACAGGAGCAAAGACAATCAGCGCAGCTTGATGAGTAGTAAAAAAAATAATAAATAGACTACTGGTCGACCTCATTAGAAATAAAAACCCAAAAGATTAGATAGACAAAAAAACAAACACATAAATGTGGAGAAAAGGGCAGTGTGCGCAGGAGCAAAGGTAAACAGCAGAGAGACCTGAATACTTATCTTTACAAGGTCGACCTCAGAACTTTGTTCAGTTTGTCTCGGTGACGGATAATGGAAGGAAGGGCAGGCAACTGGTCGACTTCATTTAAATAAACAAATAAAAAATAAGATACACTCTCAGGGATAGATAAATAATAACTAAAAAATTGTAAAGTGGAGAAAGCGAGAGCGCGCGAATGCACTCAAGCAAACACAAACAGCACAGCACGATGCTTATTTTTTTAAATTGACAAAATAAATCAAAAATAAATCAAAAATAAAAATAAGTGGAAAAGGCGAGAGTGCTCGAGCACACAGGAGCAAAGAAAAGCAGCGCAGCTTGATGCGTAGTAAAAAAAATAATAAATAGACAACTGGTCGACCTCATTAGAAATAAAAACCCAAAAGATTAGATAGACAAACAAACACATAAATGTGTAGAGAAAGGCAGTGCGCGCAGGAGCAAAGGTAAACGGCAGACAGACCTGAATCCTTATCTTTAAAAGGTCGACCTCAGAACTTTGTTAGTTTGTCTCGGTGACGGATAATGGAAGGAAGGGCAGGCAACTGGTCGACTTCATTTAAATAAACAAATAAAAAATAAGATACACTCTCAGGAATAGATAAATAATAACAAAAAAATTGTAAAGTGGAGAAAGCAAGAGCGCGAGAATGCACTCAGGCAAACAGAAACAGCACAGCACGATGCGTATTTTTCTTAAAAATGGACAAAATAAATCAAAAATAAATCAAAAATAAAAATAAGTGGAAAAGGCGAGAGTGCGCGAGCACACAGGAGCAAAGACAAGCAGCGCAGCTTGATGCGTAGTAGAAAAAATAATAAATAGACAACTGGTCGACCTCATTAGAAATAAAAACCCAAAAGATTAGATAGACAAACAAACAAACACATAAATGTGGAGAGAAGGGCAGTGCGCGCAGGAGCAAAGGTAAAGAGCAGACAGACCTGAATCCTTATGTTTACAAGGTCGACCTCAGAACTTTGTTCAGTTTGTCTCGTTGACGGATAATGGAAGGAAGGGCAGGCAACTGGTCGACTTCATTTAAATAAACAAATAAAAAATAAGATAAACTCTCAGGAATAGATAAATAATAACAAAAAAATTGTAAAGTGGAGAAAGCGAGAGCGCGCGAATGCACTCAAGCAAACACAAACCGCACAGCACGATGCGTATTTTTTTTTTAAATTGACAAAATAAATAAAAAATAAATCAAAAATAAAAATAAGTGGAAAAGGCGAGAGTGCGCGAGCCCACAGGAGCAAAGACAAGCAGCGCAGCTTGATGCGTAGTAAAAAAAATAATAAATAGACAACTGGTCGACCTCATTAGAAATAAAAACCCAAAAGATTAGATAGACAAACAAACAAACACATAAATGTGGAGAGAAGGGCAGTGCGCGCAGGAGCAAAGGTAAACAGCAGACAGACCTGAATCCTTATCTTTACAAGGTCGACCTCAGAACTTTGTTCAGTTTGTCTCGTTGACGGATAATGGAAGTAAGGGCAGGCAACTGTTCGACTTCATTTAAATAAACAAATAAAAAATAAGATAAACTCTCAGGAATAGATAAATAATAACAAAAAAATTGTAAAGTGGAGAAAGCGAGAGCGCGCGAATGCACTCCAGCAAACACAAACAGCACAGCACGATGCGTGTTTTTTTTTTAAATTTGACAAAATAAATCAAAAATAAATCAAAAATAAAAATAAGTGGAAAAGGCGAGAGTGCGCGAGCACACAGGAGCAAAGACAAGCAGCGCAGCTTGATGCGTAGTATAAAAAATAATAAATAGACAACTGGTCGACCTCATTAGAAATAAAAACCCAAAAGATTACATAGACAAACAAACAAACACATAAATGTGGAGAGAAGGGCAGTGCGCGCAGGAGCAAAGGTAAACAGCAGACAGACCTGAATCCTTATCTTTACAAGGTCGACCTCAGAACTTTGTTCAGTTTGTCTCGGTGACGGATAATGGAAGGAAGGGCAGGCAACTGGTCGACTTCATTTAAATAAACAAATAAAAAATAAGATAAACTCTCAGGAATAGATAAATAATAACAAAAAAATTGTAAAGTGGAGAAAGCGAGAGCGCGCGAATGCACTCAAGCAAACACAAACAGCACAACACGATGCGTATTTTTTTTTCAATTGACAAAATAAATCAAAAATTAAAATAAGTGGAAAAGGCGAGAGTGCGCGAGCACACAGGAGCAAAGACAAGCAGCGCAGCTTGATGCGTAGTAAAAAAAATAATCAATAGACAACTAGTCGACCTCATTAGAAATAAAAACCCAAAAGATTAGATAGACAAACAAACAAACACATAAATGTGGAGAGAAGGGCAGTGCGCGCAGGAGCAAAGGTAACCAGCAGACAGACTTGAATCCTTATCTTTACAAGGTCGACCTCCGAACTTTGTTCAGTTTGTCTCGGTGACGGATAATGGAAGGAAGGGCAGGCAACTGGTCGACTTCATTTAAATAAACAAATAAAAAATAAGATAAACTCTCAGGAATAGATAAATAATAACAAAAAATTGTAAAGTGGAGAAAGCGAGAGCGCGCGAATGCACTCAAGCAAACACAAACAGCACAGCACGATGCGTATTTTTTTTAAATTGACAAAATAAATCAAAAATAAATCAAAAATAAAAATAAGTGGAAAAGGCGAGAGTGCGCGAGCACACAGGAGCAAAGACAAGCAGCGCAACTTGATGCGAAGTAAAAAAAATAATAAATAGACAACTGGTCGACCTCATTAGAAATAAAAACCCAAAAGATTAGATAGACAAACAAACAAACACATAAATGTGGAGAGAAGGGCAGTGCGCGCAGGAGCAAAGGTAAACAGCAGACAGACCTGAATCCTTATCTTTACAAGGTCGACCTCAGAACTTTGTTCAGTTTGTCTCGGTGACGGATAATGGAAGGAAGGGCAGGCAACTGGTCGACTTCATTTAAATAAACAAATAAAAAATAAGATAAACTCTCAGGAATAGATAAATAATAACAAAAAAATTGTAAAGTGGAGAAAGCGAGAGCGCGCGAATGCACTCAAGCAAACACAAACCGCACAGCACGATGCGTATTTTTTTTTCAATTGACAAAATAAATCAAAAATGAAAATAAGTGGAAAAGGCGAGAGTGCGCGAGCACACAGGAGCAAAGACAAGCAGCGCAGCTTGATGCGTAGTAAAAAAAATAATAAATAGACAACTGGTCGACCTCATTAGAAATAAAAACCCAAAAGATTAGATAGACAAACAAACAAACACATAAATGTGGAGAGAAGGGCAGTGCGCGCAGGAGCAAAGGTAAACAGCAGACAGACCTGAATCCTTATCTTTACAAGGTCGACCTCAGAACTTTGTTCAGTTTGTCTCGGTGACGGATAATGGAAAGAAGGGCAGGCAACTGGTCGACTTCATTTAAATAAACAAATAAAAAATAAGATAAACTCTCAGGAATAGATAAATAATAACAAAAAAATTGTAAAGTGGAGAAAGCGAGAGCGCGCGAATGCACTCAAGCAAACACAAACAGCACAGCTCGATGCGTATTTTTTTTTAAATTGACAAAATAAATCAAAAATAAATCAAAAATAAAAATAAGTGGAAAAGGCGAGAGTGCGCGAGCACACAGGAGCAAAGACAAGCAGCGCAGCTTGATGCGTAGTAAAAAAAATAATAAATAGACAACTGGTCGACCTCATTAGAAATAAAAACCCAAAAGATTAGATAGACAAACAAACAAACACATAAATGTGGAGAGAAGGGCAGTGCGCGCAGGAGCAAAGGTAAACAGCAGACAGACCTGAATCCTTATCTTTACAAGGTCGACCTCAGAACTTTGTTCAGTTTGTCTCGGTGACGGATAATGGAAGGAAGGGCAGGCAACTGGTCGACTTCATTTAAATAAACAAATAAAAAATAAGATAAACTCTCAGGAATAGATAAATAATAACAAAAAAATTGTAAAGTGGAGAAAGCGAGAGCGCGCGAATGCACTCAAGCAAACACAAACACCACAGCACGATGCGTATTTTTTTTAAAAATTGACAAAATAAATCAAAAATAAATCAAAAATAAAAATAAGTGGAAAAGGCGAGAGTGCGCGAGCACACAGGAGCAAAGACAAGCAGAGCAGCTTGATGCGTAGTAAAAAAAATAATAAATTGACAACTGGTCGACCTCATTAGAAATAAAAACCCAAAAGATTAGATAGACAACCAAACAAACACATAAATGTGGAGAGAAGGGCAGTGCGCGCAGGAGCAAAGGTAAACAGCAGACAGACCTGAATCCTTATGTTTACAAGGTCGACCTCAGAACTTTGTTCAGTTTGTCTCGGTGACGGATAATGGAAGGAAGGGCAGGAAACTGGTCGACTTCATTTAAATAAACAAATAAAAAATAAGATAAACTCTCAGGAATAGATAAATAATAACAAAAAAATTATAAAGTGGAGAAAGCGAGAGCCCGCGAATGCACTCTAGCAAACACAAACAGCACAGCACGATGCGTATTTTTTTTAAATTGACAAAATAAATCAAAAATAAATCAAAAATAAAAATAAGTGGAAAAGGCGAGAGTGCGCGAGCACACAGGAGCAAAGACAAGCAGCGCAGCTTGATGCGTAGTAAAAAAAATAATAAATAGACAACTGGTCGACCTCATTAGAAATAAAAATCCAAAAGATTAGATAGACAAACAAACAAACACATAAATGTGGAGAGAAGGGCAGTGCGCGCAGGAGCAAAGGTAAACAGCAGACAGACCTGAATCCTTATCTTTACAAGGTCGACCTCAGAACTTTGTTCAGTTTGTCTCGGTGACGGATAATGGAAGGAAGGGCAGGCAACTGGTCGACTTCATTTAAATAAACAAATAAAAATTAAGATAAACTCTCAGGAATAGATAAATAATTACAAAAAAAATGTAAAGTGGAGAAAGCGAGAGCGCGCGAATGCACTCAAGCAAACACAAACAGCACAGCACGATGCGTATTTTTTTTTTAAATGGACAAAATAAATCAAAAATAAAAATAAGTGGAAAAGGTGAGAGTGCGCGAGCACACAGGAGCAAAGACAAGCAGCGCAGCTTGATGCGCAGTAAAAAAAATAATAAATAGACAACTGGTCGACCGCATTAGAAATAAAAACCCAAAAGATTAGATAGACAAACAAACAAACACATAAATGAGGAGAGAAGGGCAGTGCGCGCAGGAGCAAAGGTGAACAGCAGACAGACCTGAATCCTTATCTTTACAACGTCGACCTCAGAACTTTGTTCAGTTTGTCTCGGTGACGGATAATGAAAGGAAGGGCAGGCAACTGGTCGACTTCATTTAAATAAACAAATAAAAATTAAGATAAACTCTCAGGAATAGATAAATAATAACAAAAAAATTGTAAAGTGGAGAAAGCGAGAGCGCGCGAATGCACTCAAGCAAACACAAACAGCACAGCACGATGCGTATTTTTTTTTAAATTGACAAAATAAATCAAAAATAAAAATAAGTGGAAAAGGCGAGAGTGCGCGAGCAAACAGGGGCAAAGACAAGCAGCGCAGCGTGATGCGTAGTAAAAAAAATAATAAATAGACAACTGGTCGACCTCATTAGAAATAAAAACCCAAAAGATTAGATAGACAAACAAACAAACACATAAATGTGGAGAGAAGGGCAGTGCGCGCAGGAGCAAAGGTAAACAGCATACAGACCTGAATCCTTATCTTTACAAGGTCGACCTCAGAACTTTGTTCAGTTTGTCTCGGTGACGGATAATGGAAGGAAGGGCAGGCAACTGGTCGACTTCATTTAAATAAACAAATAAAAAATAAGATAAACTCTCAGGAATAGATAAATAATAACAAAAAAATTGTAAAGTGGAGAAAGCGAGAGCGCGCGAATGCACTCAAGCAAACAAAAACAGCACAGCACGATGCGTATTTTTTTTTAAATTGACAAAATAAATCAAAAATAAAAATAAGTGGAAAAGGCGAGAGTGCGCGAGCACACAGGAGCAAAGACAAGCAGCGCAGCTTGATGCGTAGTAAAAAAAATAATAAATAGACAACTGGTCGACCTCATTAGAAATAAAAACCCAAAAGATTAGATAGACAAACAAACAAACACATAAATGTGGAGAGATGGGCAGTGCGCGCAGGAGCATAGGTAAACAGCAGACACACCTGAATCCTTATCTTTACAAGGTCGATCTCAGAACTTTGTTCAGTTTGTCTCGGTGACGGATAATGGAAGGAAGGGCAGGCAACTGGTCGACTTCATTTAAATAAACAAATAAAAAATAAGATAAACTCTCAGGAATAGATAAATAATAACAAAAAAATTGTAAAGTGGAGAAAGCGAGAGCGCGCGAATGCACTCAAGCAAACACAAACAGCACAGCACGATGCGTATTTTTTTTTTAAATTGACAAAATAAATCAAAAATAAATCAAAAATAAAAATAAGTGGAAAAGGCGAGAGTGCGCGAGCACACAGGAGCAAAGACAAGCAGCGCATCTTGATGCGTAGTAAAAAAAATAATAAATAGACAACTGGTCGACCTCATTAGAAATAAAAATCCAAAAGATTAGATAGACAAACAAACAAACACATAAATGTGGAGAGAAGGGCAGTGCGCGCAGGAGCAAAGGTAAACAGCAGACAGACCTGAATCCTTATCTTTACAAGGTCGACCTCAGAACTTTGTTCAGTTTGTCTCGGTGACGGATAATGGAAGGAAGGGCAGGCAACTGGTCGACTTCATTTAAATAAACAAATAAAAATTAAGATAAACTCTCAGGAATAGATAAATAATAACAAAAAAATTGTAAAGTGGAGAAAGCGAGAGCGCGCGAATGCACTCAAGCAAACACAAACAGCACAGCACGATGCGTATTTTTTTTTAAATTGACAAAATAAATCAAAAATAAAAATAAGTGGAAAAGGCGAGAGTGCGCGAGCACACAGGAGCAAAGACAAGCAGCGCAGCTTGATGCGTAGTTAAAAAAAATAATAAATAGACAACTGGTCGATAGCATTAGAAATAAAAACCCAAAAGATTAGATAGACAAACAAACAAACACATAAATGAGGAGAGAAGGGCAGTGCGCGCAGGAGCAAAGGTGAACAGCAGACAGACCTGAATCCTTATCTTTACAAGGTCGACCTCAGAACTTTGTTCAGTTTGTCTCGGTGACGGATAATGGAAGGAAGGGCAGGCAACTGGTCGACTTCATTTAAATAAACAAATAAAAATAAGATAAACTCTCAGGAATAGATAAATAATAACAAAAAAATTGTAAAGTGGAGAAAGCGAGAGCGCGCGAATGCACTCAAACAAACACAAACAGCACAGCACGATGCGTATTTTTTTTTAAATTGACAAAATAAATCAAAAATAAAAAGAAGTGGAAAAGGCGAGAGTGCGCGAGCACACAGGAGCAAAGACAAGCAGCGCAGCTTGATGCGTAGTAAAAAAATAATAAATAGACAACTGGTCGACCTCATTAGAAATAAAAACCCAAAAGATTAGATAGACAAACAAACAAACACATAAATGTGGAGAGAAGGGCAGTGCGCGCAGGAGCAAAGGTAAACAGCAGACAGACCTGAATCCTTATCTTTACAAGGTCGACCTCAGAACTTTGTTCAGTTTGTCTCGGTGACGGATAATGGAAGGAAGGGCAGGCAACTGGTCGACTTCATTTAAATAAACAAATAAAAAATAAGATAAACTCTCAGGAATAGACAAATAATAACAAAAAAATTGTAAAGTGGAGAAAGCAAGAGCGCGCGAATGCACTCAGGCATACACAAACAGCACAGCACGATGCGTATTTTTTTTTCAATTGACAAAATAAATCAAAAATAAATCAAAAATAAAAATAAGTGGAAAAGGCGAGAGTGCGCGAGCACACAGGAGCAAAGACAAGCAGCGCAGCTTGATGCGTAGTAAAAAAAATAATAAATAGACAACTGGTCGACCTCATTAGAAATAAAAACCCAAAAGATTAGATAGACAAACAAACAAACACATAAATGTGGAGAGATGGGCAGTGCGCGCAGGAGCATAGGTAAACAGCAGACACACCTGAATCCTTATCTTTACAAGGTCGATCTCAGAACTTTGTTCAGTTTGTCTCGGTGACGGATAATGGAGGAAGGGCAGGCAACTGGTCGACTTCATTTAAATAAACAAATAAAAAATAAGATAAACTCTCAGGAATAGATAAATAATAACAAAAAAATTGTAAAGTGGAGAAAGCGAGAGCGCGCGAATGCACTCAAGCAAACACAAACAGCACAGCACGATGCGTATTTTTTTTTAAATTGACAAAATAAATCAAAAATAAATCAAAAATAAAAATAAGTGGAAAAGGCGAGAGTGCGCGAGCACACAGGAGCAAAGACAAGCAGCGCATCTTGATGCGTAGTAAAAAAAATAATAAATAGACAACTGGTCGACCTCATTAGAAATAAAAATCCAAAAGATTAGATAGACAAACAAACAAACACATAAATGTGGAGAGAAGGGCAGTGCGCGCAGGAGCAAAGGTAAACAGCAGACAGACCTGAATCCTTATCTTTACAAGGTCGACCTCAGAACTTTGTTCAGTTTGTCTCGGTGACGGATAATGGAAGGAAGGGCAGGCAACTGGTCGACTTCATTTAAATAAACAAATAAAAATTAAGATAAACTCTCAGGAATAGATAAATAATAACAAAAAAATTGTAAAGTGGAGAAAGCGAGAGCGCGCGAATGCACTCAAGCAAACACAAACAGCACAGCACGATGCGTATTTTTTTTTAAATTGACAAAATAAATCAAAAATAAAAATAAGTGGAAAAGGCGAGAGTGCGCGAGCACACAGGAGCAAAGACAAGCAGCGCAGCTTGATGCGTAGTAAAAAAAATAATAAATAGACAACTGGTCGACCGCATTATAAATAAAAACCCAAAAGATTAGATAGACAAACAAACAAACACATAAATGAGGAGAGAAGGGCAGTGCGCGCAGGAGCAAAGGTGAACAGCAGACAGACCTGAATCCTTATCTTTACAAGGTCGACCTCAGAACTTTGTTCAGTTTGTCTCGGTGACGGATAATGGAAGGAAGGGCAGGCAACTGGTCGACTTCATTTAAATAAACAAATAAAAATAAGATAAACTCTCAGGAATAGATAAATAATAACAAAAAAATTGTAAAGTGGAGAAAGCGAGAGCGCGCGAATGCACTCAAACAAACACAAACAGCACAGCACGATGCGTATTTTTTTTTAAATTGACAAAATAAATCAAAAATAAAAATAAGTGGAAAAGGCGAGAGTGCGCGAGCACACAGGAGCAAAGACAAGCAGCGCAGCTTGATGCGTAGTAAAAAAATAATAAATAGACAACTGGTCGACCTCATTAGAAATAAAAACCCAAAAGATTAGATAGACAAACAAACAAACACATAAATGTGGAGAGAAGGGCAGTGCGTGCAGGAGCAAAGGTAAACAGTAGACAGACCTGAATCCTTATCTTTACAAGGTCGAACTCAGTACTTTGTTCAGTTTGTCTCGGTGACGGATAATGGAAGGAAGGGCAGGCAACTGGTCGACTTCATTTAAATAAACAAATAAAAAATAAGATAAACTCTCAGGAATAGATAAATAATAAAAAAAAATTGTAAAGTGGAGAAAGCGAGAGCGCGCGAATGCATTCAAGCAAACACAAACAGCACAGCACGATGCGTATTTTTTTTAAATTGACAAAATAAATCAAAAATAAATCAAAAATAAAAATAAGTGGAAAAGGCGAGAGTGCGCGAGCACACGGGAGCAAAGACAAGCAGCGCAACTTGATGCGTAGTAAAAAAAATAATAAATAGACAACTGGTCGACCTCATTAGAAATAAAAACCCAAAAGATTAGATAGACAAACAAACAAACAAATAAATGTGGAGAGAAGGGCACTGCGCGCAGGAGCAAAGGTAAACAGCAGACAGGCCTGAATCCTTATCTTTACAAGGTCGACCTCAGAACTTTGTTCAGTTTGTCTCGGTGACTGATAATGGAAGGAAGGGCAGGCAACTGGTCGACTTCATTTAAATAAACAAATAAAAAAGAAGATAAACTCTCAGGAATAGATAAATAATAACAAAAAAATTGTAAAGTGGAGAAAGCGAGAGCGCGCGAATGCACTCAAGCAATCACAAACAGCACAGCACGATGCGTATTTTTTTTTAAAGTGACAAAATAAATCAAAAATAAAAATAAGTGGAAAAGGCGAGAGTGCGCGAGCACACAGGAGCAAAGACAAGCAGCGCAGATTGATGCGTAGTAAAAAAAATAATAAATAGATAACTGGTCGACCTCATTAGAAATAAAAACCCAAAAGATTAGATAGACAAACAAACAAACACATAAATGTGGAGAGTAGGGCAGTGCGCGCAGGAGCATAGGTAAACAGCAGACAGACCTGAATCCTTATCTTTACAAGGTCGACCTCAGAACTTTGTTCAGTTTGTCTCGGTGACGGATAATGGAAGGAAGGGCAGGCAACTGGTCGACTTCATTTAAATAAACAAATAAAAAATAAGATAAACTCTCAGGAATAGATAAATAATAACAAAAAAATTGTAAAATGGAGAAAGCGAGAGCGCGCGAATGCACTCAAGCAAACACAAACAGCACAGCACGATGCGTATTTTTTTTTAAATTGACAAAATAAATCAAAAATAAAAATAAGTGGAAAAGGCGAGAGTGCGTGAGCACACAGGAGCAAAGACAAGCAGCGCAGCTTGATGCGTAGTAAAAAAATAATAAATAGACAACTGGTCGACCTCATTAGAAATAAAAACCCAAAAGATTAGATAGACAAACAAACAAACACATAAATGTGGAGAGAATGGCAGTGCGTGCAGGAGCAAAGGTAAACAGTAGACAGACCTGAATCCTTATCTTTACAAGGTCGACCTCAGTACTTTGTTCAGTTTGTCTCGGTGACGGATAATGGAAGGAAGGGCAGGCAACTGGTCGACTTCATTTAAATAAACAAATAAAAAAAAAGATAAACTCTCAGGAATAGATAAATAATAACAAAAAAATTGTAAAGTGGAGAAAGCGAGATCGCGCGAATGCACTCAAGCAAACACAAACAGCACAGCACGATGCGTATTTTTTTTTATAATTGACAAAATAAATCAAAAATAAATCAAAAATAAAAATAAGTGGAAAAGGCGAGAGTGCGCGAGCACACAGGAGCAAAGACAAGCAGCGCATCTTGATGCGTAGTAAAAAAAATAATAAATAGACAACTGGTCGACCTCATTAGAAATAAAAACCCAAAAGATTAGATAGACAAACAAACAAACACATAAATGTGGAGAGAATGGCAGTGCGCGCAGGAGCAAAGGTAAACAGCAGACAGACCTGAATCCTTATCTTTACAAGGTCGACCTCAGAACTTTGTTCAGTTTGTCTCGGTGACGGATAATGGAAGGAAGGGCAGGCAACTGGTCGACTTCATTTAAATAAACAAATAAAAAATAAGATAAACTCTCAGGAATAGATAAATAATAACAAAAAAATTGTAAAGTGGAGAAAGCGAGAGCGCGTGAATGCACTCAAGCAAACACAAACAGCACAGCACGATGCGTATTTTTTTTTAAAATTGACAAAATAAATCAAAAATAAATCAAAAATAAACTTAAGTGGAAAAGGCGAGAGTGCGCGAGCACACAGGAGCAAAGACAAGCAGCGCAGCTTGATGCGTAGTAAAAAAAAATAATAAATAGACAACTGGTCGACCTCATTAGAAATAAAAACCCAAAAGATTAGATAGACAAACAAACAAACACATAAATGTGGAGAGAAGGGCAGTGCGCGCAGGAGCAAAGGTAAACAGCAGACAGACCTGAATCCGTATCTTTACAAGGTCGACCTCAGAACTTTGTTCAGTTTGTCTCGGTGACGGATAATGGAAGGAAGGGCAGGCAACTGGTCGACTTCATTTAAATAAACAAATAAAATATAAGATAAACTCTCAGGAATAGATAAATAATAACAAAAAAATTGTAAAGTGGAGAAAGCGAGAGCGCGCGAATGCACTCAAGCAAACACAAACAGCACAGCACGATGCGTATTTTTTTTTTAAATTGACAAAATAAATCAAAAATAAATCAAAAATAAAAATAAGTGGAAAAGGCGAGAGTGCGCGAGCACACAGGAGCAAAGACAAGCAGTGCAGCTTGATGCGTAGTAAAAAAAAGAATAAATAGACAACTGGTCGACCTCATTAGAAATAAAAACCCAAAAGATTAGATAGACAAACAAACAAACACATAAATGTGGAGAGAAGGGCAGTGCGCGCAGGAGCAAAGTTAAACAGCAGACAGACCTGAATCCTTATCTTTACAAGGTCGACCTCAGAACTTTGTTCAGTTTGTCTCGGTGACGGATAATGGAAGGAAGGGCAGGCAACTGGTCGACTTCATTTAAATAAAGTAACAAAAATTAAGATAAACTCTCAGGAATAGATAAATAATAACAAAAAAATTGTAAAATGTAGAAAGGGAGAGCGCGCGAATGCACTCAAGCAAACACAAACAGCACAGCACGATGCGTATTTTTTTTTAAATTGACAAAATAAATCAAAAATAAATCAAAAATAAAAATAAGTGGAAAAGGCGAGAGTGCGCGAGCACACAGGAGCAAAGACAAGCAGCGCAGCTTGATGCGTAGTAAAAAAAAATAATAAATAGACAACTGGTCGACCTCATTAGAAATAAAAACCCAAAAGATTAGATAGACAAACAAACAAACACATAAATGTGGAGAGAAGGGCAGTGCGCGCAGGAGCAAAGGTAAACAGCAGACAGACCTGAATCCTTATCTTTACAAGGTCGACCTCAGAACTTTGTTCAGTTTGTCTCGGTGACGGATAATGGAAGGAAGGGCAGGCAACTGGTCGACTTCATTTAAATAAAGAAACAAAAATTAAGATAAACTCTCAGGAATAGATAATAAATTAAAAAAAAATTGTAAAATGTAGAAAGCGAGAGCGCGCGAATGCGCTCAAGCAAACACAAACAGCACAGCACGATGCGTATTTTTTTTTAAATTGACAAAATAAATCAAAAATAAAAATAAGTGGAAAAGGCGAGAGTGCGCGAGCACACAGGAGCAAAGACAAGCAGCGCAGCTTGATGCGTAGTAAAAAAATAATAAATAGAAAACTGGTCGACCTCATTAGAAATAAAAACCCAAAAGATTAGATAGACAAACAAACAAACACATAAATGTGGAGAGAAGGGCAGTGCGCGCAGGAGAAAAGGTAAACAGCAGACAGACCTGAATCCTTATCTTTACAAGGTCGACCTAAGAACTTTGTGCAGTTTGTCTCGTTGACGGATAATGGAAGGAAGGGCAGGCAACTGGTCGACTTCATTTAAATAAACAAATAAAAAATAAGATAAACTCTCAGGAATAGATAAATAATAACAAAAAAAATTGTAAAGTGGAGAAAGCGAGAGCTCGAGAATGCACTCAAGCAAACACAAACACCACAGCACGATGCGTATTTTTTTTTTAAATTGACAAAATAAATCAAAAATAAATCAAAAATAAAAATAAGTGGAAAAGGCGAGAGTGCGCGAGCAAACAGGGGCAAAGACAAGCAGCGCAGCGTGATGCGTAGTAAAAAAAATAATAAATAGACAACTGGTCGACCTCATTAGAAATAAAAACCCAAAAGATTAGATAGACAAACAAACAAACACATAAATGTGGAGAGAAGGGCAGTGCGCGCAGGAGCAAAGGTAAACAGCATACAGACCTGAATCCTTATCTTTACAAGGTCGACCTCAGAACTTTGTTCAGTTTGTCTCGGTGACGGATAATGGAAGGAAGGGCAGGCAACTGGTCGACTTCATTTAAATAAACAAATAAAAAATAAGATAAACTCTCAGGAATAGATAAATAATAACAAAAATATTGTAAAGTGGAGAAAGCGAGAGCGCGCGAATGCACTCAAGCAAACAAAAACAGCACAGCACGATGCGTATTTTTTTTTAAATTGACAAAATAAATCAAAAATAAAAATAAGTGGAAAAGGCGAGAGTGCGCGAGCACACAGGAGCAAAGACAAGCAGCGCAGCTTGATGCGTAGTAAAAAAAATAATAAATAGACAACTGGTCGACCTCATTAGAAATAAAAATCCAAAAGATTAGATAGACAAACAAACAAACACATAAATGTGGAGAGAAGGGCAGTGCGCGCAGGAGCAAAGGTAAACAGCAGACAGACCTGAATCCTTATCTTTACAAGGTCGACCTCAGAACTTTGTTCAGTTTGTCTCGATGACGGATAATGGAAGGAAGGGCAGGCAACTGGTCGACTTCATTTAAATAAACAAATAAAAATTAAGATAAACTCTCAGGAATAGATAAATAATAACAAAAAAATTGTAAAGTGGAGAAAGCGAGAGCGCGCGAATGCACTCAAGCAAACACAAACAGCACAGCACGATGCGTATTTTTTTTAAATTGACAAAATAAATCAAAAATAAAAAGAAGTGGAAAAGGCGAGAGTGCGCGAGCACACAGGAGCAAAGACAAGCAGCGCAGCTTGATGCGTAGTAAAAAAATAATAAATAGACAACTGGTCGACCTCATTAGAAATAAAAACCCAAAAGATTAGATAGACAAACAAACAAACACATAAATGTGGAGAGAAGGGCAGTGCGTGCAGGAGCAAAGGTAAACAGTAGACAGACCTGAATCCTTATCTTTACAAGGTCGAACTCAGTACTTTGTTCAGTTTGTCTCGGTGACGGATAATGGAAGGAAGGGCAGGCAACTGGTCGACTTCATTTAAATAAACAAATAAAAAATAAGATAAACTCTCAGGAATAGATAAATAATAAAAAAAAATTGTAAAGTGGAGAAAGCGAGAGCGCGCGAATGCATTCAAGCAAACACAAACAGCACAGCACGATGCGTATTTTTTTAAATTGACAAAATAAATCAAAAATAAATCAAAAATAAAAATAAGTGGAAAAGGCGAGAGTGCGCGAGCACACAGGAGCAAAGACAAGCAGCGCAACTTGATGCGTAGTAAAAAAAATAATAAATAGACAACTGGTCGACCTCATTAGAAATAAAAACCCAAAAGATTAGATAGACAAACAAACAAACACATAAATGTGGAGAGAAGGGCAGTGCGCGCAGGAGCAAAGGTAAACAGCAGACAGACCTGAATCCTTATCTTTACAAGGTCGACCTCAGAACTTTGTTCAGTTTGTCTCGGTGACTGATAATGGAAGGAAGGGCAGGCAACTGGTCGACTTCATTTAAATAAACAAATAAAAAAGAAGATAAACTCTCAGGAATAGATAAATAATAACAAAAAATTGTAAAGTGGAGAAAGCGAGAGCGCGCGAATGCACTCAAGCAAACACAAACAGCACAGCACGATGCGTATTTTTTTTTAAATTGACAAAATAAATCAAAAATAAAAATAAGTGGAAAAGGCGAGAGTGCGCGAGCACACAGGAGCAAAGACAAGCAGCGCAGATTGATGCTTAGTAAAAAAAATAATAAATAGATAACTGGTCGACCTCATTAGAAATAAAAACCCAAAAGATTAGATAGACAAACAAACAAACACATAAATGTGGAGAGAAGGGCAGTGCGCACAGGAGCAAAGGTAAACAGCAGACAGACCTGAATCCTTATCTTTACAAGATCGACCTCAGAACTTTGTTCAGTTTGTCTCGGTGACGGATAATGGAAGGAAGGGCAGGCAACTGGTCGACTTCATTTAAATAAACAAATAAAAAATAAGATAAACTCTCAGGAATAGATAAATAATAACAAAAAAATTGTAAAATGGAGAAAGCGAGAGCGCGCGAATGCACTCAAGCAAACACAAACAGCACAGCACGATGCGTATTTTTTTTTAAATTGACAAAATAAATCAAAAATAAAAATAAGTGGAAAAGGCGAGAGTGCGTGAGCACACAGGAGCAAAGACAAGCAGCGCAGCTTGATGCGTAGTAAAAAAATAATAAATAGACAACTCGTCGACCTCATTAGAAATAAAAACCCAAAAGATTAGATAGACAAACAAACAAACACATAAATGTGGAGAGAATGGCAGTGCGTGCAGGAGCAAAGGTAAACAGTAGACAGACCTGAATCCTTATCTTTACAAGGTCGACCTCAGTACGTTGTTCAGTTTGTCTCGGTGACGGATAATGGAAGGAAGGGCAGGCAACTGGTCGACTTCATTTAAATAAACAAATAAAAAAAAGATAAACTCTCAGGAATAGATAAATAATAACAAAAAAATTGTAAAGTGGAGAAAGCGAGATCGCGCGAATGCACTCAAGCAAACACAAACAGCACAGCACGATGCGTATTTTTTTTTATAATTGACAAAATAAATCAAAAATAAATCAAAAATAAAAATAAGTGGAAAAGGCGAGAGTGCGCGAGCACACAGGAGCAAAGACAAGCAGCGCATCTTGATGCGTAGTAAAAAAAATAATAAATAGACAACTGGTCGACCTCATTAGAAATAAAAACCCAAAAGATTAGATAGACAAACAAACAAACACATAAATGTGGAGAGAAGGGCAGTGCGCGCAGGAGCAAAGGTAAACAGCAGACAGACCTGAATCCTTATCTTTACAAGGTCGACCTCAGAACTTTGTTCAGTTTGTCTCGGTGACGGATAATGGAAGGAAGGGCAGGCAACTGGTCGACTTCATTTAAATAAACAAATAAAAAAGATAAACTCTCAGGAATAGATAAATAATAACAAAAAAATTGTAAAGTGGAGAAAGCGAGAGCGCGCGAATGCACTCAAGCAAACACAAACAGCACAGCACGATGCGTATTTTTTTTTAAAATTGACAAAATAAATCAAAAATAAATCAAAAATAAACTTAAGTGGAAAAGGCGAGAGTGCGCGAGCACACAGGAGCAAAGACAAGCAGCGCAGCTTGATGCGTAGTAAAAAAAAATAATAAATAGACAACTGGTCGACCTCATTAGAAATAAAAACCCAAAAGATTAGATAGACAAACAAACAAACACATAAATGTGGAGAGAAGGGCAGTGCGCGCAGGAGCAAAGGTAAACAGCAGACAGACCTGAATCCGTATCTTTACAAGGTCGACCTCAGAACTTTGTTCAGTTTGTCTCGGTGACGGATAATGGAAGGAAGGGCAGGCAACTGGTCGACTTCATTTAAATAAACAAATAAAATATAAGATAAACTCTCAGGAATAGATAAATAATAACAAAAAAATTGTAAAGTGGAGAAAGCGAGAGCGCGCGAATGCACTCAAGCAAACACAAACAGCACAGCACGATGCGTATTTTTTTTTAAAATTGACAAAATAAATCAAAAATAAATCAAAAATAAAAATAAGTGGAAAAGGCGAGAGTGCGCGAGCACACAGGAGCAAAGACAAGCAGTGCAGCTTGATGCGTAGTAAAAAAAAGAATAAATAGACAACTGGTCGACCTCATTAGAAATAAAAACCCAAAAGATTAGATAGACAAACAAACAAACACATAAAAGTGGAGAGAAGGGCAGTGCGCGCATGAGCAAAGTTAAACAGCAGACAGACCTGAATCCTTATCTTTACAAGGTCGACCTCAGAACTTTGTTCAGTTTGTCTCGGTGACGGATAATGGAAGGAAGGGCAGGCAACTGGTCGACTTCATTTAAATAAAGTAACAAAAATTAAGATAAACTCTCAGGAATAGATAAATAATAACAAAAAAATTGTAAAATGTAGAAAGGGAGAGCGCGCGAATGCACTCAAGCAAACACAAACAGCACAGCACGATGCGTATTTTTTTTTAAATTGACAAAATAAATCAAAAATAAATCAAAAATAAAAATAAGTGGAAAAGGCGAGAGTGCGCGAGCACACAGGAGCAAAGACAAGCAGCGCAGCTTGATGCGTAGTAAAAAAAAATAATAAATAGACAACTGGTCGACCTCATTAGAAAAAAAAACCCAAAAGATTAGATAGACAAACAAACAAACACATAAATGTGGAGAGAAGGGCAGTGCGCGCAGGAGCAAAGGTAAACAGCAGACAGACCTGAATCCTTATCTTTACAAGGTCGACCTCAGAACTTTGTTCAGTTTGTCTCGGTGACGGATAATGGAAGGAAGGGCAGGCAACTGGTCGACTTCATTTAAATAAAGAAACAAAAATTAAGATAAACTCTCAGGAATAGATAATAAATTAAAAAAAAATTGTAAAATGTAGAAAGCGAGAGCGCGCGAATGCGCTCAAGCAAACACAAACAGCACAGCACGATGCGTATTTTTTTTTAAATTGACAAAATAAATCAAAAATAAAAATAAGTGGAAAAGGCGAGAGTGCGCGAGCACACAGGAGCAAAGACAAGCAGCGCAGCTTGATGCGTAGTAAAAAAAATAATAAATAGACAACTGGTCGACCTCATGAGAAATAAAAACCCAAAAGATTAGATAGACAAACAAACAAACACATAAATGTGGAGAGAAGGGCAGTGCGCGCAGGAGCAAAGGTAAACAGCAGACAGACCTGAATCCTTATCTTTACAAGGTCGACCTCAGAACTTTGTTCAGTTTGTCTCGGTGACGGATAATGGAAGGAAGGGCAGGCAACTGGTCGACTTCATTTAAATAAACAAATAAAAAATAAGATAAACTCTCAGGAATAGATAAATAATAACAAAAAAATTGTAAAGTGGAGAAAGCGAGAGCGCGCGAATGCACTCAAGCAAACACAAACAGCACAGCACGATGCGTATTTTTTTTAAATTGACAAAATAAATCAAAAATAAATCAAAAATAAAAACAAGTGGAAAATGCGAGAGTGCGCGAGCACACAGGAGCAAAGACAAGCAGCGCAGCTTGATGCGTAGTAAAAAAAATAATAAATAGACAACTGGTCGACCTCATTAGAAATAAAAATCCAAAAGATTAGATAGACAAACAAACAAACACATAAATGTGAAGAGAAGGGCAGTGCGCGCAGGAGCAAAGGTAAACAGCAGACAGACCTGAATACTTATCTTTACAAGGTCGACCTCAGAACTTTGTTCAGTTTGTCTCGGTGACGGATAATGGAAGGAAGGGCAGGCAACTGGTCGACTTCATTTAAATAAACAAATAAAAAATAAGATAAACTCTCAGGAATAGATAAATAATAACAAAAAAATTGTAAAGTGGAGAAAGCGAGAGCGCGCGAATGCACTCAAGCAAACACAAACAGCACAGCACGATGCGTATTTTTTTTTAAATTGACAAAATAAATCAAAAATAAAAATAAGTGGAAAAGGCGAGAGTGCGCGAGCACACAGGAGCAAAGACAAGCAGCGCAGCTTGATGCGTAGTAAAAAAAATAATAAATAGACAACTGGTCGACCTCATTAGAAATAAAAACCCAAAAGATTAGATAGACAAACAAACAAACACATAAATGTGGAGAGATGGGCAGTACGCGCAGGAGCATAGGTAAACAGCAGACAGACCTGAATCCTTATCTTTACAAGGTCGACCTCAGAACTTTGTTCAGTTTGTCTCGGTGACGGATAATGGAAGGAAGGGCAGGCAACTGGTCGACTTCATTTAAATAAACAAATAAAAAATAAGATAAACTCTCAGGAATAGATAAATAATAACAAAAAAATTGTAAAGTGGAGAAAGCGAGAGCGCGCGAATGCACTCAAGCAAACACAAACAGCACAGCACGATGCGTATTTTTTTTTAATTGACAAAATAAATCAAATATTAATCAAAAATAAAAATAAGTGGAAAAGGCGAGAGTGCGCGAGCACACAGGAGCAAAGACAAGCAGCGCAGATTGATGCGTAGTAAAAAAAAATAATAAATAGACAACTGGTCGACCTCATTAGAAATAAAAACCCAAAAGATTAGATAGACAAACAAACAAACACATAAATGTGGAGAGAAGGGCAGTGCGCGCAGGAGCAAAGGTAAACAGCATACAGACCTGAATCCTTATATTTACAAGGTCGACCTCAGAACTTTGTTCAGTTTGTCTCGGTGACGGATAATGGAAGGAAGGGCAGGCAACTGGTCGACTTCATTTAAATAAACAAATAAAAAATAAGATAAACTCTCAGGAATAGATAAATAATAACAAAAAAATTGTAAAATGGAGAAAGCGAGAGCACGCGAATGCACTCAAGCAAACACAAACAGCACAGCACGATGCGTATTTTTTTTAAATTGACAAAATAAATCAAAAATAAATCAAAAATAAAAATAAGTGGAAAAGGCGAGAGTGCGCGAGCACACAGGAGCAAAGACAAGCAGGGCATCTTGATGCGTAGTAAAAAAAATAATAAATAGACAACTGGTCGACCTCATTAGAAATAAAAACCCAAAAGATTAGATAGACAAACAAACAAACACATAAATGTGTAGAGAAGGGCAGTGCGCGCAGGAGCAAAGGTAAACAGCAGACAGACCTGAATCCTTATCTTTACAAGGTCGACCTCAGAACTTTGTTCAGTTTGTCTCGGTGACGGATAATGGAAGGAAGGGCAGGCAACTGGTCGACTTCATTTAAATAAACAAATAAAATATAAGATAAACTCTCAGGAATAGATAAATAATAACAAAAAAATTGTAAAGTGGAGAAAGCGAGAGCGCGCGAATGCACTCAAGCAAACACAAACAGCACAGCACGATGCGTATTTTTTTTTAAAATTGACAAAATAAATCAAAAATAAATCAAAAATAAAAATAAGTGGAAAAGGCGAGAGTGCGCGAGCACACAGGAGCAAAGACAAGCAGCGCAGCTTGATGCGTAGTAAAAAAAATAATAAATACACAACTGGTCGACCTCATTAGAAATAAAAACCCAAAAGATTAGATAGACAAACAAACAAACACATAAATGTGGAGAGAAGGGCAGTGCGCGCAGGAGCAAAGTTAAACAGCAGACAGACCTGAATCCTTATCTTTTCAAGGTCGACCTCAGAAATTTGTTCAGTTTGTCTCGGTGACGGATAATGGAAGGAAGGGCAGGCAACTGGTCGACTTCATTTAAATAAAGTAACAAAAATTAAGATAAACTCTCAGGAATAGATAATGAATTAAAAAAAAATTGTAAAATGTAGAAAGCGAGAGCGCGCGAATGCGCTCAAGCAAACACAAACAGCACAGCACGATGCGTATTTTTTTTAAATTGACAAAATAAATCAAAAATAAAAATAAGTGGAAAAGGCGAGAGTGCGCGAGCACACAGGAGCAAAGACAAGCAGCGCAGCTTGATGCGTAGTAAAAAAAATAATAAATAGACAACTGGTCGACCTCATTAGAAATAAAAACCCAAAAGATTAGATAGACAAACAAACAAACACATAAATGTGGAGAGAAGGGCAGTGCGCGCAGGAGCAAAGGTAAACAGCAGACAGACC
>NW_025958550.1:0-33528 GCF_023159225.1 Perognathus longimembris pacificus | reverse complement strand
ACCTTGTAAAGATAAGGATTCAGGTCTGTCTGCTGTTACCTTTGCTCCTGCGCGCACTGCCCTTCTCTCCACATTTATGTGTTTGTTTGTTTGTCTATCTAATCTTTTGGGTTTTTATTTCTAATGAGGTCGACCAGTTGTCTATTTATTATTTTTTTTACTACGCATCAAGCTGCGCTGCTTGTCTTTGCTCCTGTGTGCTCGCGCACTCTCGCCTTTTCCACTTATTTTTATTTTTGATTTATTTTTGATTTATTTTGTCAATTTTAAAAAAAATACGCATCGTGCTGTGCTGTTTGTGTTTGCTTGAGTGCATTCGCGCGCTCTCGCTTTCTCCACTTTACAATTTTTTTGTTATTATTTATCTATTCCTGAGAGTTTATCTTATTTTTTATTTGTTTATTTAAATGAAGTCGACCAGTTGCCTGCCCTTCCTTCCATTATCCGTCACCGAGACAAACTGAACAAAGTTCTGAGGTCGACCTTGTAAAGATAAGGATTCAGGTCTGTCTGCTGTTTACCTTTGCTCCTGCGCGCACTGCCCTTCTCTCCACATTTATGTGTTTGTTTGTTTGTCTATCTAATCTTTTGGGTTTTTATTTCTAATGAGGTCGACCAGTTGTCTATTTATTATTTTTTTTACTACGCATCAAGCTGCGCTGCTTGTCTTTGCTCCTGTGTGCTCGCGCACTCTCGCCTTTTCCACTTATTTTATTTTTGATTTATTTTTGATTTATTTTGTCAATTTAAAAAAAATACGCATCGTGCTGTGCTGTTTGTGTTTGCTTGAGTGCATTCGCGCGCTCTCGCTTTCTCCACTTTACAATTTTTTTGTTATTATTTATCTATTCCTGAGAGTTTATCTTATTTTTTTTTGTTTATTTAAATGAAGTCGACCAGTTGCCTGCCCTTCCTTCCATTATCCGTCACCGAGACAAACTGAACAAAGTTCTGAGGTCGACCTTGTAAAGATAAGGATTCAGGTCTGTCTGCTGTTTACCTTTGCTCCTGCCGCAATGCCCTTCTCTCCACATTTATGTGTTTGTTTGTTTGTCTATCTAATCTTTTGGGTTTTTATTTCTAATGAGGTCGACCAGTTGTCTATTTATTATTTTTTTTACTACACATCAAGCTGCGCTGCTTGTCTTTGCTCCTGTGTGCTCGCGCACTCTCGCCTTTTCCACTTATTTTTATTTTTTATTTATTTTGTCAATTTTAAAAAAAAATACGCATCGTGCTGTGCTGTTTGTGTTTGCTTGAGTGCATTCGCGCGCTCTCGCTTTCTCCACTTTACAATTTTTTTTTATTATTTATCTATTCCTGAGAGTTTATCTTATTTTTTATTTGTTTATTTAAATGAAGTCGACCAGTTGCCTGCCCTTCCTTCCATTATCCGTCACCGAGACAAACTGAACAAAGTTCTGAGGTCGACCTTGTAAAGATAAGGATTCAGGTCTGTCTGCTGTTTACCTTTGCTCCTGCGCGCCCTGCCCTTCTCTCCACATTTATGTGTTTGTTTGTTTGTCTATCTAATCTTTTGGGTTTTTATTTCTAATGAGGTCGACAGTTGTCTATTTATTATTTTTTTTACTACGCATCAAGCTGCGCTGCTTGTCTTTGCTCCTGTGTGCTCGCGCACTCTCGCCTTTTCCACTTATTTTTATTTTTGATTTATTTTTGATTTATTTTGTCAATTTAAAAAAAATACGCATCGTGCTGTGCTGTTTGTGTTTGCTTGAGTGCATTCGCGCGCTCTCGCTTTCTCCACTTTACAATTTTTTTGTTATTATTTATCTATTCCTGAGAGTTTATCTTATTTTTTATTTGTTTATTTAAATGAAGTCGACCAGTTGCCTGCCCTTCCTTCCATTATCCGTCACCGAGACAAACTGAACAAAGTTCTGAGGTCGACCTTGTAAAGATAAGGATTCAGGTCTGTCTGCTGTTTACCTTTGCTCCTGCGCGCACTGCCCTTCTCTCCACATTTATGTGTTTGTTTGTTTGTCTATCTAATCTTTTGGGTTTTTATTTCTAATGAGGTCGACCAGTTGTCTATTTATTATTTTTTTTACTACGCATCAAGCTGCGCTGCTTGTCTTTGCTCCTGTGTGCTCGCGCACTCTCGCCTTTTCCACTTATTTTTATTTTTGATTATTTTTGATATATTTTGTAAATTTTATAAAAATACGCATCGTGCTGTGCTGTTTGTGTTTGCTTGAGTGCATTCCGCGCTCTCGCTTTCTCCACTTTACAATTTTTTTGTTATTATTTATCTATTCCTGAGAGTTTATCTTATTTTTTTTTGTTTATTTAAATGAAGTCGACCAGTTGCCTGCCCTTCCTTCCATTATCCGTCACCGAGACAAACTGAACAAAGTTCTGAGGTCGACCTTGAAAAGATAAGGATTCAGGTCTGTCTGCTGTTTACCTTTGCTCCTGCACGCACTGCCCTTCTCTCCACATTTATGTGTTTGTTTGTTTGTCTATCTAATCTTTTGGGTTTTTATTTCTAATGAGGTCGACCAGTTGTCTATTTATTATTTTTTTTACTACGCATCAAGCTGCGCTGCTTGTCTTTGCTCCTGTGTGCTCGCGCACTCTCGCCTTTTCCACTTATTTTTATTTTTGATTTATTTTTGTCAATTTAAAAAAAAATACGCATCGTGCTGTGCTGTTTGTGTTTGCTTGAGTGCATTCGCGCTCTCTCGCTTTCTCCACTTTACAATTTTTTTTATTATTTATCTATTCCTGAGAGTTTATCTTATTTTTTATTTGTTTATTTAAATGAAGTCGACCAGTTGCCTGCCCTTCCTTCCATTAGCCGTCACCGAGACAAACTGAACAGAGTTCTGAGGTCGACCTTGTAAAGATAAGGATTCAGGTCTGTCTGCTGTTACCTTTGCTCCTGCGCGCCCTGCCCTTCTCTCCACATTTATGTGTTTGTTTGTTTGTCTATCTAATCTTTTGGGTTTTTATTTCTAATGAGGTCGACCAGTTGTCTATTTATTATTTTTTTTTCTACGTATCAAGCTGCGCTGCTTGTCTTTGCTCCTGTGTGCTCGCGCACTCTCGCCTTTTCCACTTATTTTTATTTTTGATTTATTTTTTATTTATTTTGTCACTTTAAAAAAAATACGCATCGTGCTGTGCTGTTTGTGTTTGCTTGAGTGCATTCGCGCGCTCTCGCTTTCTCCACTTTACAATTTTTTTGTTATTATTTATCTATTCCTGAGAGTTTATCTTATTTTTTATTTGTTTATTTAAATGAAGTCGACCAGTTGCCTGCCCTTCCTTCCATTATCCGTCACCGAGACAAACTGAACAAAGTTCTGAGGTCGACCTTGTAAAGATAAGGGTTCAGGTCTGTCTGCTGTTTACCTTTGCTCCTGCGCGCACTGCCCTTCTCTCCACATTTATGTGTTTGTTTGTTTGTCTATCTAATCTTTTGGGTTTTTATTTCTAATGAGGTCGACCAGTTGTCTATTTATTATTTTTTTTACTACGCATCAAGCTGCGCTGCTTGTCTTTGCTCCTGTGTGCTCGCGCACTCTCGCCTTTTCCACTTACTTTTATTTTTGATTTATTTTTGATTTATTTTGTCAATTTAAAAAAAATACGCATCATGCTGTGCTGTTTGTGTTTGCTTGAGTGCATTCGCGCGCTCTCGCTTTCTCCACTTTACAATTTTTTTGTTATTATTTATCTATTCCTGAGAGTTTATCTTATTATTTTTTGTTTATTTAAATGAAGTCGACCAGTTTCCTGCCCTTCCTTCCATTATCCGTCACCGAGACTAACTGAACAAAGTTCTGAGGTCGACCTTGTAAAGATAAGGATTCAGGTCTGTCTGCTGTTTACCTTTGCTCCTGCACGCAATGCCCTTCTCTCCACATTTATGTGTTTGTTTTTTTGTCTCTCTAATCTTTTGGGTTTTTATTTCTAATGAGGTCGACCAGTTGTCTATTTATTATTTTTTTTACTACACATCAAGCTGCGCTGCTTGTCTTTGCTCCTGTGTGCTCGCGCACTCTCGCCTTTTCCACTTATTTTTATTTTTTATTTATTTTGTCAATTTTAAAAAAAAATACGCATCGTGCTGTGCTGTTTGTGTTTGCTTGAGTGCATTCGCGCTCTCTCGCTTTCTCCACTTTACAATTTTTTTTATTATTTATCTATTCCTGAGAGATTATCTTATTTTTTATTTGTTTATTTAAATGAAGTCGACCAGTTGCCTGCCCTTCCTTCCATTATCCGTCACCGAGACAAACTGAACAAAGTTCTGAGGTCGACCTTGTAAAATAAGGATTCAGGTCTGTCTGCTGGTTACCTTTGCTCCTGCGCGCCCTGCCCTTCTCTCCACATTTATGTGTTTGTTTGTTTGTCTATCTAATCTTTTGGGTTTTTATTTCTAATGAGGTCGACAAGTTGTCTATTTATTATTTTTTTTACTACGTATCAAGCTGCGCTGCTTGTCTTTGCTCCTGTGTGCTCGCGCACTCTCGCCTTTTCCACTTATTTTTATTTTTGATTTATTTTTGATTTATTTTGTCACTTTAAAAAAAATACGCATCGTGCTGTGCTGTTTGTGTTTGCTTGAGTGCATTCGCGCGCTCTCGCTTTCTCCACTTTACAATTTTTTTGTTATTATTTATCTATTGCTGAGAGTTTATCTTATTTTTTATTTGTTTATTTAAATGAAGTCGACCAGTTGCCTGCCCTTCCTTCCATTATCCGTCACCGAGACAAACTGAACAAAGTTCTGAGGTCGACCTTGTAAAGATAAGGATTCAGGTCTGTCTGCTGGTTACCTTTGCTCCTGCGCGCACTGCCCATCTCTCCACATTTATGTGTTTGTTTGTTTGTCTATCTAATCTTTTGGGTTTTTATTTCTAATGAGGTCGACCAGTTGTCTATTTATTATTTTTTTTACTACGCATCAAGCTGCGCTGCTTGTCTTTGCTCCTGTGTGCTCGCGCACTCTCGCCTTTTCCACTTATTTTTATTTTTGAATTATTTTTGATTTATTTCGTCAATTTTAAAAAAAATACGCATCATGCTGTGCTGTTTGTGTTTGCTTGAGTGCATTCGCGCGCTCTCGCTTTCTCCACTTTACAATTTTTTTGTTATTATTTATCTATTCCTGAGAGTTTATCTTATTATTTTTTTTATTTAAATGAAGTCGACCAGTTGCCTGCCCTTCCTTCCATTATCCGTCACCGAGACAAACTGAACAAAGTTCTGAGGTCGACCTTGTAAAGATAAGGATTCAGGTCTGTCTGCTGTTTACCTTTGCTCCTGCACGCACTGCCCTTCTCTCCACATTTATGTGTTTGTTTGTTTGTCTATCTAATCTTTTGGGTTTTTATTTCTAATGAGGTCGACCAGTTGTCTATTTATTATTTTTTTTACTACGCATCAAGCTGCGCTGCTTGTCTTTGCTCCTGTGTGCTCGCGCACTCTCGCCTTTTCCACTTATTTTTATTTTTGATTTATTTTGTCAATTTAAAAAAAAATACGCATCGTGCTGTGCTGTTTGTGTTTGCTTGAGTGCATTCGCGCTCTCTCGCTTTCTCCACTTTACAATTTTTTTTATTATTTATCTATTCCTGAGAGTTTATCTTATTTTTTATTTGTTTATTTAAATGAAGTCGACCAGTTGCCTGCCCTTCCTTCCATTAGCCGTCACCGAGACAAACTGAACAGAGTTCTGAGGTCGACCTTGTAAAGATAAGGATTCAGGTCTGTCTGCTGGTTACCTTTGCTCCTGCGCGCCCTGCCCTTCTCTCCACATTTATGTGTTTGTTTGTTTGTCTATCTAATCTTTTGGGTTTTTATTTCTAATGAGGTCGACCAGTTGTCTATTTATTATTTTTTTTTCTACGTATCAAGCTGCGCTGCTTGTCTTTGCTCCTGTGTGCTCGCGCACTCTCGCCTTTTCCACTTATTTTTATTTTTGATTTATTTTTTATTTATTTTGTCACTTTAAAAAAAATACGCATCGTGCTGTGCTGTTTGTGTTTGCTTGAGTGCATTCGCGCGCTCTCGCTTTCTCCACTTTACAATTTTTTTGTTATTATTTATCTATTCCTGAGAGTTTATCTTATTTTTTATTTGTTTATTTAAATGAAGTCGACCAGTTGCCTGCCCTTCCTTCCATTATCCGTCACCGAGACAAACTGAACAAAGTTCTGAGGTCGACCTTGTAAAGATAAGGGTTCAGGTCTGTCTGCTGTTTACCTTTGCTCCTGCACGCACTGCCCTTCTCTCCACATTTATGTGTTTGTTTGTTTGTCTATCTAATCTTTTGGGTTTTTATTTCTAATGAGGTCGACCAGTTGTCTATTTATTATTTTTTTTACTACGCATCAACCTGCGCTGCTTGTCTTTGCTCCTGTGTGCTCGCGCACTCTCGCCTTTTCCACTTATTATTATTTTTGTTTATTTTTGATTTATTTTGTCAATTTAAAAAATAATACGAATCATGCTGTGCTGTTTGTGTTTGCTTGAGTGCATTCGCGCGCTCTTGCTTTCTCCACTTTACAATTTTTTTGTTATTATTTATCTATTCCTGAGAGTTTATCTTATTATTTTTTGTTTATTTAAATGAAGTCGACCAGTTGCCTGCCCTTCCTTCCATTATCCGTCACCGAGACTAACTGAACAAAGTTCTGAGGTCGACCTTGTAAAGATAAGGATTCAGGTCTGTCTGCTGTTTACCTTTGCTCCTGCGCGCAATGCCCTTCTCTCCACATTTATGTGTTTGTTTGTTTTGTCTATCTAATCTTTTGGGTTTTTATTTCTAATGAGGTCGACCAGTTGTCTATTTATTATTTTTTTTACTACGCATCAAGCTGCGCTGCTTGTCTTTGCTCCTGTGTGCTCGCGCACTCTCGCCTTTTCCACTTATTTTTATTTTTTATTTATTTTGTCAATTTTAAAAAAAAATACGCATCGTGCTGTGCTGTTTGTGTTTGCTTGAGTGCATTCGCGCTCTCTCGCTTTCTCCACTTTACAATTTTTTTTATTATTTATCTATTCCTGAGAGTTTATCTTATTTTTTATTTGTTTATTTAAATGAAGTCGACCAGTTGCCTGCCCTTCCTTCCATTATCCGTCACCGAGACAAACTGAACAAAGTTCTGAGGTCGACCTTGTAAAAATAAGGATTCAGGTCTGTCTGCTGGTTACCTTTGCTCCTGCGCGCCCTGCCCTTCTCTCCACATTTATGTGTTTGTTTGTTTGTCTATCTAATCTTTTGGGTTTTTATTTCTAATGAGGTCGACCAGTTGTCTATTTATTATTTTTTTTACTACGTATCAAGCTGCGCTGCTTGTCTTTGCTCCTGTGTGCTCGCGCACTCTCGCCTTTTCCACTTATTTTTATTTTTGATTTATTTTTGATTTATTTTGTCACTTTAAAAAAAATACGCATCGTGCTGTGCTGTTTGTGTTTGCTTGAGTGCATTCGCGCGCTCTCGCTTTCTCCACTTTACAATTTTTTTGTTATTATTTATCTATTGCTGAGAGTTTATCTTATTTTTTATTTGTTTATTTAAATGAAGTCGACCAGTTGCCTGCCCTTCCTTCCATTATCCGTCACCGAGACAAACTGAACAAAGTTCTGAGGTCGACCTTGTAAAGATAAGGATTCAGGTCTGTCTGCTGGTTACCTTTGCTCCTGCGCGCACTGCCCATCTCTCCACATTTATGTGTTTGTTTGTTTGTCTATCTAATCTTTTGGGTTTTTATTTCTAATGAGGTCGACCAGTTGTCTATTTATTATTTTTTTTACTACGCATCAAGCTGCGCTGCTTGTCTTTGCTCCTGTGTGCTCGCGCACTCTCGCCTTTTCCACTTATTTTTATTTTTGATTATTTTTGATTTATTTCGTCAATTTTAAAAAAAATACGCATCGTGCTGTGCTGTTTGTGTTTGCTTGAGTGCATTCGCGCGCTCTCGCTTTCTCCACTTTACAATTTTTTTGTTATTATTTATCTATTCCTGAGAGTTTATCTTATTATTTTTTTTATTTAAATGAAGTCGACCAGTTGCCTGCCCTTCCTTCCATTATCCGTCACCGAGACAAACTGAACAAAGTTCTGAGGTCGACCTTGTAAAGATAAGGATTCAGGTCTGTCTGCTGTTTACCTTTGCTCCTGCACGCACTGCCCTTCTCTCCACATTTATGTGTTTGTTTGTTTGTCTATCTAATCTTTTGGGTTTTTATTTCTAATGAGGTCGACCAGTTGTCTATTTATTATTTTTTTTACTACGCATCAAGCTGCGCTGCTTGTCTTTGCTCCTGTGTGCTCGCGCACTCTCGCCTTTTCCACTTATTTTTATTTTTGATTTATTTTGTCAATTTAAAAAAAATACGCATCGTGCTGTGCTGTTTGTGTTTGCTTGAGTGCATTCGCGCTCTCTCGCTTTCTCCACTTTACAATTTTTTTTATTATTTATCTATTCCTGAGAGTTTATCTTATTTTTTATTTGTTTATTTAAATGAAGTCGACCAGTTGCCTGCCCTTCCTTCCATTATCCGTCACCGAGACAAACTGAACAAAGTTCTGAGGTCGACCTTGTAAAGATAAGGATTCAGGTCTGTCTGCTGTTACCTTTGCTCCTGCGCGCCCTGCCCTTCTCTCCACATTTATGTGTTTGTTTGTTTGTCTATCTAATCTTTTGGGTTTTTATTTCTAATGAGGTCGACCAGTTGTCTATTTATTATTTTTTTTTCTACGTATCAAGCTGCGCTGCTTGTCTTTGCTCCTGTGTGCTCGCGCACTCTCGCCTTTTCCACTTATTTTTATTTTTGATTTATTTTTTATTTATTTTGTCAATTTAAAAAAAATACGCATCGTGCTGTGCTGTTTGTGTTTGCTTGAGTGCATTCGCGCGCTCTCGCTTTCTCCACTTTACAATTTTTTTGTTATTATTTATCTATTCCTGAGAGTTTATCTTATTTTTTATTTGTTTATTTAAATGAAGTCGACCAGTTGCCTGCCCTTCCTTCCATTATCCGTCACCGAGACAAACTGAACAAAGTTCTGAGGTCGACCTTGTAAAGATAAGGATTCAGGTCTGTCTGCTGTTTACCTTTGCTCCTGCGCGCACTGCCCTTCTCTCCACATTTATGTGTTTGTTTGTTTGTCTATCTAATCTTTTGGGTTTTTATTTCTAATGAGGTCGACCAGTTGTCTATTTATTATTTTTTTTACTACGCATCAAGCTGCGCTGCTTGTCTTTGCTCCTGTGTGCTCGCGCACTCTCGCCTTTTCCACTTATTATTTTTGTTTATTTTTGATTTATTTTGTCAATTTAAAAAAAATACGCATCGTGCTGTGCTGTTTGTGTTTGCTTGAGTGCATTCGCGCGCTCTTGCTTTCTCCACTTTACAATTTTTTTGTTATTATTTATCTATTCCTGAGAGTTTATCTTATTTTTTATTTGTTTATTTAAATGAAGTCGACCAGTTGCCTGCCCTTCCTTCCATTATCCGTCACCGAGACAAACTGAACAAAGTTCTGAGGTCGACCTTGTAAAGATAAGGATTCAGGTCTGTCTGCTGGTTACCTTTGCTCCTGCGCGCACTGCCCTTCTCTCCACATTTATGTGTTTGTTTGTTTGTCTATCTAATCTTTTGGGTTTTTATTTCTAATGAGGTCGACCAGTTGTCTATTTATTATTTTTTTTACTACGCATCAAGCTGCGCTGCTTGTCTTTGCTCCTGTGTGCTCGCGCACTCTCGCCTTTTCCACTTATTTTTATTTTTGATTATTTTTGATTTATTTCGTCAATTTTAAAAAAAAATACGCATCGTGCTGTGCTGTTTGTGTTTGCTTGAGTGCATTCGCGCGCTCTCGCTTTCTCCACTTTACAATTTTTTTGTTATTATTTATCTATTCCTGAGAGTTTATCTTATTTTTTATTTGTTTATTTAAATGAAGTCGACCAGTTGCCTGCCCTTCCTTCCATTATCCGTCACCGAGACAAACTGAACAAAGTTCTGAGGTCGACCTTGTAAAGATAAGGATTCAGGTCTGTCTGCTGTTTACCTTTGCTCCTGCGCGCACTGCCCTTCTCTCCACATTTATGTGTTTGTTTGTTTGTCTATCTAATCTTTTGGGTTTTTATTTCTAATGAGGTCGACCAGTTGTCTATTTATTATTTTTTTTACTACGCATCAAGCTGCGCTGCTTGTCTTTGCTCCTGTGTGCTCGCGCACTCTCGCCTTTTCCACTTATTTTTATTTTTGATTTATTTTTGATTTATTTTGTCACTTTAAAAAAAATACGCATCGTGCTGTGCTGTTTGTGTTTGCTTGAGTGCATTCGCGCGCTCTCGCTTTCTCCACTTTACAATTTTTTTGTTATTATTTATCTATTCCTGAGAGTTTATCTTATTTTTTATTTGTTTATTTAAATGAAGTCGACCAGTTGCCTGCCCTTCCTTCCATTATCCGTCACCGAGACAAACTGAACAAAGTTCTGAGGTCGACCTTGTAAAGATAAGGATTCAGGTCTGTCTGCTGGTTACCTTTGCTCCTGCGCGCACTGCCCTTCTCTCCACATTTATGTGTTTGTTTGTTTGTCTATCTAATCTTTTGGGTTTTTATTTCTAATGAGGTCGACCAGTTGTCTATTTATTATTTTTTTTACTACGCATCAAGCTGCGCTGCTTGTCTTTGCTCCTGTGTGCTCGCGCACTCTCGCCTTTTCCACTTATTTTTATTTTTGATTTATTTTTCATTTATTTTGTCAAAAAAAAATACGCATCGTGCTGTGCTGTTTGTGTTTGCTTGAGTGCATTCGCGCGCTCTCGCTTTCTCCACTTTACAATTTTTTTGTTATTATTTATCTATTCCTGAGAGTTTATCTTATTTTTTATTTGTTTATTTAAATGAAGTCGACCAGTTGCCTGCCCTTCCTTCCATTATCCGTCACCGAGACAAACTGAACAAAGTTCTGAGGTCGACCTTGTAAAGATAAGGATTCAGGTCTGTCTGCTGTTTACCTTTGCTCCTGCACGCACTGCCCTTCTCTCCACATTTATGTGTTTGTTTGTTTGTCTATCTAATCTTTTGGGTTTTTATTTCTAATGAGGTCGACCAGTTGTCTATTTATTATTTTTTTTACTACGCATCAAGCTGCGCTGCTTGTCTTTGCTCCTGTGTGCTCGCGCACTCTCGCCTTTTCCACTTATTTTTATTTTTGATTTATTTTTGATTTATTTTGTCAATTTAAAAAAAATACGCATCGTGCTGTGCTGTTTGTGTTTGCTTGAGTGCATTCGCGCGCTCTCGCTTTCTCCACTTTACAATTTTTTTGTTATTATTTATCTATTCCTGAGAGTTTATCTTATTTTTTATTTGTTTATTTAAATGAAGTCGACCAGTTGCCTGCCCTTCCTTCCATTATCCGTCACCGAGACAAACTGAACAAAGTTCTGAGGTCGACCTTGTAAAGATAAGGATTCAGGTCTGTCTGCTGTTTACCTTTGCTCCTGCGCGCACTGCCCTTCTCTCCACATTTATGTGTTTGTTTGTTTGTCTATCTAATCTTTTGGGTTTTTATTTCTAATGAGGTCGACCAGTTGTCTATTTATTATTTTTTTTACTACGCATCAAGCTGCGCTGCTTGTCTTTGCTCCTGTGTGCTCGCGCACTCTCGCCTTTTCCACTTATTTTTATTTTTGATTTATTTTTGATTTATTTTGTCAATTTAAAAAAAAATACGCATCGTGCTGTGCTGTTTGTGTTTGCTTGAGTGCATTCGCGCGCTCTCTCTTTCTCCACTTTACAATTTTTTTTTATTATTTATCTATTCCTGAGAGTTTATCTTATTTTTTATTTGTTTATTTAAATGAAGTCGACCAGTTGCCTGCCCTTCCTTCCATTATCCGTCACCGAGACAAACTGAACAAAGTTCTGAGGTCGACCTTGTAAAGATAAGGATTCAGGTCTGTCTGCTGTTTACCTTTGCTCCTGCGCGCACTGCCCTTCTCTCCACATTTATGTGTTTGTTTGTTTGTCTATCTAATCTTTTGGGTTTTTATTTCTAATGAGGTCGACCAGTTGTCTATTTATTATTTTTTTTACTACGCATCAAGCTGCGCTGCTTGTCTTTGCTCCTGTGTGCTCGCGCACTCTCGCCTTTTCCACTTATTTTTATTTTTGATTTATTTTGTCAATTTAAAAAAAATACGCATCGTGCTGTGCTGTTTGTGTTTGCTTGAGTGCATTCGCGCGCTCTCGCTTTCTCCACTTTACAATTTTTTTGTTATTATTTATCTATTCCTGAGAGTTTATCTTATTTTTTATTTGTTTATTTAAATGAAGTCGACCAGTTGCCTGCCCTTCCTTCCATTATCCGTCACCGAGACAAACTGAACAAAGTTCTGAGGTCGACCTTGTAAAGATAAGGATTCAGGTCTGTCTGCTGGTTACCTTTGCTCCTGCGCGCACTGCCCTTCTCTCCACATTTATGTGTTTGTTTGTTTGTCTATCTAATCTTTTGGGTTTTTATTTCTAATGAGGTCGACCAGTTGTCTATTTATTATTTTTTTTACTACGCATCAAGCTGCGCTGCTTGTCTTTGCTCCTGTGTGCTCGCGCACTCTCGCCTTTTCCACTTATTTTTATTTTTGATTTATTTTTTCAATTTTAAAAAAAATACGCATCGTGCTGTGCTGTTTGTGTTTGCTTGAGTGCATTCGCGCGCTCTCGCTTTCTCCACTTTACAATTTTTTTGTTATTATTTATCTATTCCTGAGAGTTTATCTTATTTTTTATTTGTTTATTTAAATGAAGTCGACCAGTTGCCTGCCCTTCCTTCCATTATCCGTCACCGAGACAAACTGAACAAAGTTCTGAGGTCGACCTTGTAAAGATAAGGATTCAGGTCTGTCTGCTGTTTACCTTTGCTCCTGCGCGCACTGCCCTTCTCTCCACATTTATGTGTTTGTTTGTTTGTCTATCTAATCTTTTGGGTTTTTATTTCTAATGAGGTCGACCAGTTGTCTATTTATTATTTTTTTTACTACGCATCAAGCTGCGCTGCTTGTCTTTGCTCCTGTGTGCTCGCGCACTCTCGCCTTTTCCACTTATTTTTATTTTTGATTTATTTTGTCAATTTAAAAAAAAATACGCATCGTGCTGTGCTGTTTGTGTTTGCTTGAGTGCATTCGCGCGCTCTCGCTTTCTCCACTTTACAATTTTTTTGTTTTATTTATCTATTCCTGAGAGTTTATCTTATTTTTTATTTGTTTATTTAAATGAAGTCGACCAGTTGCCTGCCCTTCCTTCCATTATCCGTCACCGAGACAAACTGAACAAAGTTCTGAGGTCGACCTTGTAAAGATAAGGATTCAGGTCTGTCTGCTGGTTACCTTTGCTCCTGCGCGCACTGCCCTTCTCTCCACATTTATGTGTTTGTTTGTTTGTCTATCTAATCTTTTGGGTTTTTATTTCTAATGAGGTCGACCAGTTGTCTATTTATTATTTTTTTTACTACGCATCAAGCTGCGCTGCTTGTCTTTGCTCCTGTGTGCTCGCGCACTCTCGCCTTTTCCACTTATTTTTATTTTTGATTTATTTTTTATTTATTTTGTCAATTTAAAAAAAATACGCATCGTGCTGTGCTGTTTGTGTTTGCTTGAGTGCATTCGCGCGCTCTCGCTTTCTCCACTTTACAATTTTTTTGTTATTATTTATCTATTCCTGAGAGTTTATCTTATTTTTTATTTGTTTATTTAAATGAAGTCGACCAGTTGCCTGCCCTTCCTTCCATTATCCGTCACCGAGACAAACTGAACAAAGTTCTGAGGTCGACCTTGTAAAGATAAGGATTCAGGTCTGTCTGCTGTTTACCTTTGCTCCTGTGCGCACTGCCCTTCTCTCCACATTTATGTGTTTGTTTGTTTGTCTATCTAATCTTTTGGGTTTTTATTTCTAATGAGGTCGACCAGTTGTCTATTTATTATTTTTTTTACTACGCATCAAGCTGCGCTGCTTGTCTTTGCTCCTGTGTGCTCGCGCACTCTCGCCTTTTCCACTTATTTTTATTTTTGATTTATTTTTGATTTATTTTGTCAATTTAAAAAAAATACGCATCGTGCTGTGCTGTTTGTGTTTGCTTGAGTGCATTCGCGCGCTCTCGCTTTCTCCACTTTACAATTTTTTTGTTATTATTTATCTATTCCTGAGAGTTTATCTTATTTTTTATTTGTTTATTTAAATGAAGTCGACCAGTTGCCTGCCCTTCCTTCCATTATCCGTCACCGAGACAAACTGAACAAAGTTCTGAGGTCGACCTTGTAAAGATAAGGATTCAGGTCTGTCTGCTGTTTACCTTTGCTCCTGCGCGCACTGCCCTTCTCTCCACATTTATGTGTTTGTTTGTTTGTCTATCTAATCTTTTGGGTTTTTATTTCTAATGAGGTCGACCAGTTGTCTATTTATTATTTTTTTTACTACGCATCAAGCTGCGCTGCTTGTCTTTGCTCCTGTGTGCTCGCGCACTCTCGCCTTTTCCACTTATTTTTATTTTTGATTTATTTTTGATTTATTTTGTCAATTTAAAAAAAAATACGCATCGTGCTGTGCTGTTTGTGTTTGCTTGAGTGCATTCGCGCGCTCTCGCTTTCTCCACTTTACAATTTTTTTTTATTATTTATCTATTCCTGAGAGTTTATCTTATTTTTTATTTGTTTATTTAAATGAAGTCGACCAGTTGCCTGCCCTTCCTTCCATTATCCGTCACCGAGACAAACTGAACAAAGTTCTGAGGTCGACCTTGTAAAGATAAGGATTCAGGTCTGTCTGCTGTTTACCTTTGCTCCTGCGCGCACTGCCCTTCTCTCCACATTTATGTGTTTGTTTGTTTGTCTATCTAATCTTTTGGGTTTTTATTTCTAATGAGGTCGACCAGTTGTCTATTTATTATTTTTTTTACTACGCATCAAGCTGCGCTGCTTGTCTTTGCTCCTGTGTGCTCGCGCACTCTCGCCTTTTCCACTTATTTTTATTTTTGATTTATTTTTGATTTAATTTTGTCAAAAAAAAATACGCATCGTGCTGTGCTGTTTGTGTTTGCTTGAGTGCATTCGCGCGCTCTCGCTTTCTCCACTTTACAATTTTTTTGTTATTATTTATCTATTCCTGAGAGTTTATCTTATTTTTTATTTGTTTATTTAAATGAAGTCGACCAGTTGCCTGCCCTTCCTTCCATTATCCGTCACCGAGACAAACTGAACAAAGTTCTGAGGTCGACCTTGTAAAGATAAGGATTCAGGTCTGTCTGCTGTTTACCTTTGCTCCTGCGCGCACTGCCCTTCTCCACATTTATGTGTTTGTTTGTTTGTCTATCTAATCTTTTGGGTTTTTATTTCTAATGAGGTCGACCAGTTGTCTATTTATTATTTTTTTTACTACGCATCAAGCTGCGCTGCTTGTCTTTGCTCCTGTGTGCTCGCGCACTCTCGCCTTTTCCACTTATTTTTATTTTTGATTTATTTTTGATTTATTTTGTCAATTTTAAAAAAAAATACGCATCGTGCTGTGCTGTTTGTGTTTGCTTGAGTGCATTCGCGCGCTCTCGCTTTCTCCACTTTACAATTTTTTTGTTATTATTTATCTATTCCTGAGAGTTTATCTTATTTTTTATTTGTTTATTTAAATGAAGTCGACCAGTTGCCTGCCCTTCCTTCCATTATCCGTCACCGAGACAAACTGAACAAAGTTCTGAGGTCGACCTTGTAAAGATAAGGATTCAGGTCTGTCTGCTGTTTACCTTTGCTCCTGCGCGCACTGCCCTTCTCTCCACATTTATGTGTTTGTTTGTTTGTCTATCTAATCTTTTGGGTTTTTATTTCTAATGAGGTCGACCAGTTGTCTATTTATTATTTTTTTTACTACGCATCAAGCTGCGCTGCTTGTCTTTGCTCCTGTGTGCTCGCGCACTCTCGCCTTTTCCACTTATTTTTATTTTTGATTTATTTTGTATTTTGTCAATTTAAAAAAAAATACGCATCGTGCTGTGCTGTTTGTGTTTGCTTGAGTGCATTCGCGCGCTCTCGCTTTCTCCACTTTACAATTTTTTTGTTATTATTTATCTATTCCTGAGAGTTTATCTTATTTTTTATTTGTTTATTTAAATGAAGTCGACCAGTTGCCTGCCCTTCCTTCCATTATCCGTCACCGAGACAAACTGAACAAAGTTCTGAGGTCGACCTTGTAAAGATAAGGATTCAGGTCTGTCTGCTGTTTACCTTTGCTCCTGCGCGCACTGCCCTTCTCTCCACATTTATGTGTTTGTTTGTTTGTCTATCTAATCTTTTGGGTTTTTATTTCTAATGAGGTCGACCAGTTGTCTATTTATTATTTTTTTTACTACGCATCAAGCTGCGCTGCTTGTCTTTGCTCCTGTGTGCTCGCGCACTCTCGCCTTTTCCACTTATTTTTATTTTTGATTTATTTTTGATTTATTTTGTCAATTTAAAAAAAATACGCATCGTGCTGTGCTGTTTGTGTTTGCTTGAGTGCATTCGCGCGCTCTCGCTTTCTCCACTTTACAATTTTTTTGTTATTATTTATCTATTCCTGAGAGTTTATCTTATTTTTTATTTGTTTATTTAAATGAAGTCGACCAGTTGCCTGCCCTTCCTTCCATTATCCGTCACCGAGACAAACTGAACAAAGTTCTGAGGTCGACCTTGTAAAGATAAGGATTCAGGTCTGTCTGCTGTTTACCTTTGCTCCTGTGCGCACTGCCCTTCTCTCCACATTTATGTGTTTGTTTGTTTGTCTATCTAATCTTTTGGGTTTTTATTTCTAATGAGGTCGACCAGTTGTCTATTTATTATTTTTTTTACTACGCATCAAGCTGCGCTGCTTGTCTTTGCTCCTGTGTGCTCGCGCACTCTCGCCTTTTCCACTTATTTTTATTTTTGATTTATTTTGTCAATTTAAAAAAAATACGCATCGTGCTGTGCTGTTTGTGTTTGCTTGAGTGCATTCGCGCGCTCTCGCTTTCTCCACTTTACAATTTTTTTGTTATTATTTATCTATTCCTGAGAGTTTATCTTATTTTTTATTTGTTTATTTAAATGAAGTCGACCAGTTGCCTGCCCTTCCTTCCATTATCCGTCACCGAGACAAACTGAACAAAGTTCTGAGGTCGACCTTGTAAAGATAAGGATTCAGGTCTGTCTGCTGTTTACCTTTGCTCCTGCGCGACTGCCCTTCTCTCCACATTTATGTGTTTGTTTGTTTGTCTATCTAATCTTTTGGGTTTTTATTTCTAATGAGGTCGACCAGTTGTCTATTTATTATTTTTTTTACTACGCATCAAGCTGCGCTGCTTGTCTTTGCTCCTGTGTGCTCGCGCACTCTCGCCTTTTCCACTTATTTTTATTTTTGATTTATTTTTGATTTATTTTGTCAAAAAAAAAAATACGCATCGTGCTGTGCTGTTTGTGTTTGCTTGAGTGCATTCGCGCGCTCTCGCTTTCTCCACTTTACAATTTTTTTGTTATTATTTATCTATTCCTGAGAGTTTATCTTATTTTTTATTTGTTTATTTAAATGAAGTCGACCAGTTGCCTGCCCTTCCTTCCATTATCCGTCACCGAGACAAACTGAACAAAGTTCTGAGGTCGACCTTGTAAAGATAAGGATTCAGGTCTGTCTGCTGTTTACCTTTGCTCCTGCGCGCACTGCCCTTCTCTCCACATTTATGTGTTTGTTTGTTTGTCTATCTAATCTTTTGGGTTTTTATTTCTAATGAGGTCGACCAGTTGTCTATTTATTATTTTTTTTACTACGCATCAAGCTGCGCTGCTTGTCTTTGCTCCTGTGTGCTCGCGCACTCTCGCCTTTTCCACTTATTTTTATTTTTGATTTATTTTTGATTTATTTTGTCAATTTAAAAAAAATACGCATCGTGCTGTGCTGTTTGTGTTTGCTTGAGTGCATTCGCGCGCTCTCGCTTTCTCCACTTTACAATTTTTTTGTTATTATTTATCTATTCCTGAGAGTTTATCTTATTTTTTATTTGTTTATTAAATGAAGTCGACCAGTTGCCTGCCCTTCCTTCCATTATCCGTCACCGAGACAAACTGAACAAAGTTCTGAGGTCGACCTTGTAAAGATAAGGATTCAGGTCTGTCTGCTGTTTACCTTTGCTCCTGCGCGCACTGCCCTTCTCTCCACATTTATGTGTTTGTTTGTTTGTCTATCTAATCTTTTGGGTTTTTATTTCTAATGAGGTCGACCAGTTGTCTATTTATTATTTTTTTTACTACGCATCAAGCTGCGCTGCTTGTCTTTGCTCCTGTGTGCTCGCGCACTCTCGCCTTTTCCACTTATTTTTATTTTTGATTTATTTTTGATTTATTTTGTCAATTTTAAAAAAAATACGCATCGTGCTGTGCTGTTTGTGTTTGCTTGAGTGCATTCGCGCGCTCTCGCTTTCTCCACTTTACAATTTTTTTGTTATTATTTATCTATTCCTGAGAGTTTATCTTATTTTTTATTTGTTTATTTAAATGAAGTCGACCAGTTGCCTGCCCTTCCTTCCATTATCCGTCACCGAGACAAACTGAACAAAGTTCTGAGGTCGACCTTGTAAAGATAAGGATTCAGGTCTGTCTGCTGTTTACCTTTGCTCCTGCGCGCACTGCCCTTCTCTCCACAATTATGTGTTTGTTTGTTTGTCTATCTAATCTTTTGGGTTTTTATTTCTAATGAGGTCGACCAGTTGTCTATTTATTATTTTTTTTACTACGCATCAAGCTGCGCTGCTTGTCTTTGCTCCTGTGTGCTCGCGCACTCTCGCCTTTTCCACTTATTTTTATTTTTGATTTATTTTTGATCAATTTTAAAAAAAAAATACGCATCGTGCTGTGCTGTTTGTGTTTGCTTGAGTGCATTCGCGCGCTCTCGCTTTCTCCACTTTACAATTTTTTTGTTATTATTTATCTATTCCTGAGAGTTTATCTTATTTTTTATTTGTTTATTTAAATGAAGTCGACCAGTTGCCTGCCCTTCCTTCCATTATCCGTCACCGAGACAAACTGAACAAAGTTCTGAGGTCGACCTTGTAAAGATAAGGATTCAGGTCTGTCTGCTGTTTACCTTTGCTCCTGCGCGCACTGCCCTTCTCTCCACATTTATGTGTTTGTTTGTTTGTCTATCTAATCTTTTGGGTTTTTATTTCTAATGAGGTCGACCAGTTGTCTATTTATTATTTTTTTTACTACGCATCAAGCTGCGCTGCTTGTCTTTGCTCCTGTGTGCTCGCGCACTCTCGCCTTTTCCACTTATTTTTATTTTTGATTTATTTTTGATTTATTTTGTCAATTTAAAAAAAATACGCATCGTGTTGTGCTGTTTGTGTTTGCTTGAGTGCATTCGCGCGCTCTCTCTTTCTCCACTTTACAATTTTTTTGTTATTATTTATCTATTCCTGAGAGTTTATCTCATTTTTTATTTGTTTATTTAAATGAAGTCGACCAGTTGCCTGCCCTTCCTTCCATTATCCGTCACCGAGACAAACTGAACAAAGTTCTGAGGTCGACCTTGTAAAGATAAGGATTCAGGTCTGTCTGCTGTTTACCTTTGCTCCTGCGCGCACTACCCTTCTCTCCACAATTATGTGTTTGTTTGTTTGTCTATCTAATCTTTTGGGTTTTTATTTCTAATGAGGTCGACCAGTTGTCTATTTATTATTTTTTTTACTACGCATCAAGCTGCGCTGCTTGTCTTTGCTCCTGTGTGCTCGCGCACTCTCGCCTTTTCCACTTATTTTTATTTTTGATTTATTTTGTCAATTTTAAAAAAAATACGCATCGTGCTGTGCTGTTTGTGTTTGCTTGAGTGCATTCGCGCGCTCTCGCTTTCTCCACTTTACAATTTTTTTGTTATTATTTATCTATTCCTGAGAGTTTATCTTATTTTTTATTTGTTTATTTAAATGAAGTCGACCAGTTGCCTGCCCTTCCTTCCATTATCCGTCACCGAGACAAACTGAACAAAGTTCTGAGGTCGACCTTGTAAAGATAAGGATTCAGGTCTGTCTGCTGTTTACCTTTGCTCCTGCGCGCACTGCCCTTCTCTCCACATTTATGTGTTTGTTTGTTTGTCTATCTAATCTTTTGGGTTTTTATTTCTAATGAGGTCGACCAGTTGTCTATTTATTATTTTTTTTACTACGCATCAAGCTGCGCTGCTTGTCTTTGCTCCTGTGTGCTCGCGCACTCTCGCCTTTTCCACTTATTTTTATTTTTGATTTATTTTTTCAATTTAAAAAAAATACGCATCGTGCTGTGCTGTTTGTGTTTGCTTGAGTGCATTCGCGCGCTCTCGCTTTCTCCACTTTACAATTTTTTTGTTATTATTTATCTATTCCTGAGAGTTTATCTTATTTTTTATTTGTTTATTTAAATGAAGTCGACCAGTTGCCTGCCCTTCCTTCCATTATCCGTCACCGAGACAAACTGAACAAAGTTCTGAGGTCGACCTTGTAAAGATAAGGATTCAGGTCTGTCTGCTGTTTACCTTTGCTCCTGCGCGCACTGCCCTTCTCTCCACATTTATGTGTTTGTTTGTTTGTCTATCTAATCTTTTGGGTTTTTATTTCTAATGAGGTCGACCAGTTGTCTATTTATTATTTTTTTTACTACGCATCAAGCTGCGCTGCTTGTCTTTGCTCCTGTGTGCTCGCGCACTCTCGCCTTTTCCACTTATTTTTATTTTTGATTTATTTTTGATTTATTTTGTCAATTTTTAAAAAAAAATACGCATCGTGCTGTGCTGTTTGTGTTTGCTTGAGTGCATTCGCGCGCTCTCGCTTTCTCCACTTTACAATTTTTTTGTTATTATTTATCTATTCCTGAGAGTTTATCTTATTTTTTATTTGTTTATTTAAAAGAAGTCGACCAGTTGCCTGCCCTTCCTTCCATTATCCGTCACCGAGACAAACTGAACAAAGTTCTGAGGTCGACCTTGTAAAGATAAGGATTCAGGTCTGTCTGCTGTTTACCTTTGCTCCTGCGCGCACTGCCCTTCTCTCCACATTTATGTGTTTGTTTGTTTGTCTATCTAATCTTTTGGGTTTTTATTTCTAATGAGGTCGACCAGTTGTCTATTTATTATTTTTTTTACTACGCATCAAGCTGCGCTGCTTGTCTTTGCTCCTGTGTGCTCGCGCACTCTCGCCTTTTCCACTTATTTTTATTTTTGATTTATTTTTGATTTATTTTGTCAATTTAAAAAAAATACGCATCGTGCTGTGCTGTTTGTGTTTGCTTGAGTGCATTCGCGCGCTCTCGCTTTCTCCACTTTACAATTTTTTTGTTATTATTTATCTATTCCTGAGAGTTTATCTTATTTTTTATTTGTTTATTTAAATGAAGTCGACCAGTTGCCTGCCCTTCCTTCCATTATCCGTCACCGAGACAAACTGAACAAAGTTCTGAGGTCGACCTTGTAAAGATAAGGATTCAGGTCTGTCTGCTGTTTACCTTTGCTCCTGCGCGCACTGCCCTTCTCTCCACATTTATGTGTTTGTTTGTTTGTCTATCTAATCTTTTGGGTTTTTATTTCTAATGAGGTCGACCAGTTGTCTATTTATTATTTTTTTTACTACGCATCAAGCTGCGCTGCTTGTCTTTGCTCCTGTGTGCTCGCGCACTCTCGCCTTTTCCACTTATTTTTATTTTTGATTTATTTTGTCAATTTTAAAAAAAATACGCATCGTGCTGTGCTGTTTGTGTTTGCTTGAGTGCATTCGCGCGCTCTCGCTTTCTCCACTTTACAATTTTTTTGTTATTATTTATCTATTCCTGAGAGTTTATCTTATTTTTTATTTGTTTATTTAAATGAAGTCGACCAGTTGCCTGCCCTTCCTTCCATTATCCGTCACCGAGACAAACTGAACAAAGTTCTGAGGTCGACCTTGTAAAGATAAGGATTCAGGTCTGTCTGCTGTTTACCTTTGCTCCTGCGCGCACTGCCCTTCTCTCCACATTTATGTGTTTGTTTGTTTGTCTATCTAATCTTTTGGGTTTTTATTTCTAATGAGGTCGACCAGTTGTCTATTTATTATTTTTTTTACTACGCATCAAGCTGCGCTGCTTGTCTTTGCTCCTGTGTGCTCGCGCACTCTCGCCTTTTCCACTTATTTTTATTTTTGATTTATTTTTTCAATTTAAAAAAAAATACGCATCGTGCTGTGCTGTTTGTGTTTGCTTGAGTGCATTCGCGCGCTCTCGCTTTCTCCACTTTACAATTTTTTTGTTATTATTTATCTATTCCTGAGAGTTTATCTTATTTTTTATTTGTTTATTTAAATGAAGTCGACCAGTTGCCTGCCCTTCCTTCCATTATCCGTCACCGAGACAAACTGAACAAAGTTCTGAGGTCGACCTTGTAAAGATAAGGATTCAGGTCTGTCTGCTGTTTACCTTTGCTCCTGCGCGCACTGCCCTTCTCTCCACATTTATGTGTTTGTTTGTTTGTCTATCTAATCTTTTGGGTTTTTATTTCTAATGAGGTCGACCAGTTGTCTATTTATTATTTTTTTTACTACGCATCAAGCTGCGCTGCTTGTCTTTGCTCCTGTGTGCTCGCGCACTCTCGCCTTTTCCACTTATTTTTATTTTTGATTTATTTTTGATTTATTTTGTCAATTTTAAAAAAAATACGCATCGTGCTGTGCTGTTTGTGTTTGCTTGAGTGCATTCGCGCGCTCTCGCTTTCTCCACTTTACAATTTTTTTGTTATTATTTATCTATTCCTGAGAGTTTATCTTATTTTTTATTTGTTTATTTAAATGAAGTCGACCAGTTGCCTGCCCTTCCTTCCATTATCCGTCACCGAGACAAACTGAACAAAGTTCTGAGGTCGACCTTGTAAAGATAAGGATTCAGGTCTGTCTGCTGTTTACCTTTGCTCCTGCGCGCACTGCCCTTCTCTCCACATTTATGTGTTTGTTTGTTTGTCTATCTAATCTTTTGGGTTTTTATTTCTAATGAGGTCGACCAGTTGTCTATTTATTATTTTTTTTACTACGCATCAAGCTGCGCTGCTTGTCTTTGCTCCTGTGTGCTCGCGCACTCTCGCCTTTTCCACTTATTTTTATTTTTGATTTATTTTTGATTTATTTTGTCAATTTAAAAAAAAATACGCATCGTGCTGTGCTGTTTGTGTTTGCTTGAGTGCATTCGCGCGCTCTCGCTTTCTCCACTTTACAATTTTTTTGTTATTATTTATCTATTCCTGAGAGTTTATCTTATTTTTTATTTGTTTATTTAAATGAAGTCGACCAGTTGCCTGCCCTTCCTTCCATTATCCGTCACCGAGACAAACTGAACAAAGTTCTGAGGTCGACCTTGTAAAGATAAGCATTCAGGTCTGTCTGCTGTTTACCTTTGCTCCTGCGCGCACTGCCCTTCTCTCCACATTTATGTGTTTGTTTGTTTGTCTATCTAATCTTTGGGTTTTTATTTCTAATGAGGTCGACCAGTTGTCTATTTATTATTTTTTTTACTACGCATCAAGCTGCGCTGCTTGTCTTTGCTCCTGTGTGCTCGCGCACTCTCGCCTTTTCCACTTATTTTTATTTTTGATTTATTTTGTCAATTTAAAAAAAATACGCATCGTGCTGTGCTGTTTGTGTTTGCTTGAGTGCATTCGCGCGCTCTCGCTTTCTCCACTTTACAATTTTTTTGTTATTATTTATCTATTCCTGAGAGTTTATCTTATTTTTTATTTGTTTATTTAAATGAAGTCGACCAGTTGCCTGCCCTTCCTTCCATTATCCGTCACCGAGACAAACTGAACAAAGTTCTGAGGTCGACCTTGTAAAGATAAGGATTCAGGTCTGTCTGCTGTTTACCTTTGCTCCTGCGCGCACTGCCCTTCTCTCCACATTTATGTGTTTGTTTGTTTGTCTATCTAATCTTTTGGGTTTTTATTTCTAATGAGGTCGACCAGTTGTCTATTTATTATTTTTTTTACTACGCATCAAGCTGCGCTGCTTGTCTTTGCTCCTGTGTGCTCGTGCACTCTCGCCTTTTCCACTTATTTTTATTTTTGATTTTTTTTGATTTATTTTGTCAATTTAAAAAAAATACGCATCGTGCTGTGCTGTTTGTGTTTGCTTGAGTGCATTCGCGCGCTCTCGCTTTCTCCACTTTACAATTTTTTTGTTATTATTTATCTATTCCTGAGAGTTTATCTTATTTTTTATTTGTTTATTTAAATGAAGTCGACCAGTTGCCTGCCCTTCCTTCCATTATCCGTCACCGAGAGAAACTGAACAAAGTTCTGAGGTCGACCTTGTAAAGATAAGGATTCAGGTCTGTCTGCTGTTTACCTTTGCTCCTGCGCGCACTGCCCTTCTCTCCACATTTATGTGTTTGTTTGTTTGTCTATCTAATCTTTTGGGTTTTTATTTCTAATGAGGTCGACCAGTTGTCTATTTATTATTTTTTTTACTACGCATCAAGCTGCGCTGCTTGTCTTTGCTCCTGTGTGCTCGCGCACTCTCGCCTTTTCCACTTATTTTTATTTTTGATTTATTTTTGTCAATTTTGTAAAAAAAATACGCATCGTGCTGTGCTGTTTGTGTTTGCTTGAGTGCATTCGCGCGCTCTCGCTTTCTCCACTTTACAATTTTTTGTTATTATTTATCTATTCCTGAGAGTTTATCTTATTTTTTATTTGTTTATTTAAATGAAGTCGACCAGTTGCCTGCCCTTCCTTCCATTATCCGTCACCGAGACAAACTGAACAAAGTTCTGAGGTCGACCTTGTAAAGATAAGGATTCAGGTCTGTCTGCTGTTTACCTTTGCTCCTGCGCGCACTGCCCTTCTCTCCACATTTATGTGTTTGTTTGTTTGTCTATCTAATCTTTTGGGTTTTTATTTCTAATGAGGTCGACCAGTTGTCTATTTATTATTTTTTTTACTACGCATCAAGCTGCGCTGCTTGTCTTTGCTCCTGTGTGCTCGCGCACTCTCGCCTTTTCCACTTATTTTTATTTTTGATTTATTTTTTTGTCAATTTTTAAAAAAATACGCATCGTGCTGTGCTGTTTGTGTTTGCTTGAGTGCATTCGCGCGCTCTCGCTTTCTCCACTTTACAATTTTTTTGTTATTATTTATCTATTCCTGAGAGTTTATCTTATTTTTTATTTGTTTATTTAAATGAAGTCGACCAGTTGCCTGCCCTTCCTTCCATTATCCGTCACCGAGACAAACTGAACAAAGTTCTGAGGTCGACCTTGTAAAGATAAGGATTCAGGTCTGTCTGCTGTTTACCTTTGCTCCTGCGCGCACTGCCCTTCTCTCCACATTTATGTGTTTGTTTGTTTGTCTATCTAATCTTTTGGGTTTTTATTTCTAATGAGGTCGACCAGTTGTCTATTTATTATTTTTTTTACTACGCATCAAGCTGCGCTGCTTGTCTTTGCTCCTGTGTGCTCGCGCACTCTCGCCTTTTCCACTTATTTTTATTTTTGATTTATTTTTGATTTATTTTGTCAATTTTAAAAAAAAATACGCATCGTGCTGTGCTGTTTGTGTTTGCTTGAGTGCATTCGCGCTCTCGCTTTCTCCACTTTACAATTTTTTTGTTATTATTTATCTATTCCTGAGAGTTTATCTTATTTTTTATTTGTTTATTTAAATGAAGTCGACCAGTTGCCTGCCCTTCCTTCCATTATCCGTCACCGAGACAAACTGAACAAAGTTCTGAGGTCGACCTTGTAAAGATAAGGATTCAGGTCTGTCTGCTGTTTACCTTTGCTCCTGCGCGCACTGCCCTTCTCTCCACATTTATGTGTTTGTTTTTTGTCTATCTAATCTTTTGGGTTTTTATTTCTAATGAGGTCGACCAGTTGTCTATTTATTATTTTTTTTACTACGCATCAAGCTGCGCTGCTTGTCTTTGCTCCTGTGTGCTCGCGCACTCTCGCCTTTTCCACTTATTTTTATTTTTGATTTATTTTTCAATTTTGTAAAAAAAAATACGCATCGTGCTGTGCTGTTTGTGTTTGCTTGAGTGCATTCGCGCGCTCTCGCTTTCTCCACTTTACAATTTTTTTGTTATTATTTATCTATTCCTGAGAGTTTATCTTATTTTTTATTTGTTTATTTAAATGAAGTCGACCAGTTGCCTGCCCTTCCTTCCATTATCCGTCACCGAGACAAACTGAACAAAGTTCTGAGGTCGACCTTGTAAAGATAAGGATTCAGGTCTGTCTGCTGTTTACCTTTGCTCCTGCGCGCACTGCCCTTCTCTCCACATTTATGTGTTTGTTTGTTTGTCTATCTAATCTTTTGGGTTTTTATTTCTAATGAGGTCGACCAGTTGTCTATTTATTATTTTTTTTACTACGCATCAAGCTGCGCTGCTTGTCTTTGCTCCTGTGTGCTCGCGCACTCTCGCCTTTTCCACTTATTTTTATTTTTGATTTATTTTGTCAATTTAAAAAAAATACGCATCGTGCTGTGCTGTTTGTGTTTGCTTGAGTGCATTCGCGCGCTCTCGCTTTCTCCACTTTACAATTTTTTGTTATTATTTATCTATTCCTGAGAGTTTATCTTATTTTTTATTTGTTTATTTAAATGAAGTCGACCAGTTGCCTGCCCTTCCTTCCATTATCCGTCACCGAGACAAACTGAACAAAGTTCTGAGGTCGACCTTGTAAAGATAAGGATTCAGGTCTGTCTGCTGTTTACCTTTGCTCCTGCGCGCACTGCCCTTCTCTCCACATTTATGTGTTTGTTTGTTTGTCTATCTAATCTTTTGGGTTTTTATTTCTAATGAGGTCGACCAGTTGTCTATTTATTATTTTTTTTACTACGCATCAAGCTGCGCTGCTTGTCTTTGCTCCTGTGTGCTCGCACACTCTCGCCTTTTCCACTTATTTTTATTTTTGATTTCTTTTTGATTTATTTTGTCAATTTAAAAAAATACGCATCGTGCTGTGCTGTTTGTGTTTGCTTGAGTGCATTCGCGCGCTCTCGCTTTCTCCACTTTACAATTTTTTTGTTATTATTTATCTATTCCTGAGAGTTTATCTTATTTTTTATTTGTTTATTTAAATGAAGTCGACCAGTTGCCTGCCCTTCCTTCCATTATCCGTCACCGAGAGAAACTGAACAAAGTTCTGAGGTCGACCTTGTAAAGATAAGGATTCAGGTCTGTCTGCTGTTTACCTTTGCTCCTGCGCGCACTGCCCTTCTCTCCACATTTATGTGTTTGTTTGTTTGTCTATCTAATCTTTTGGGTTTTTATTTCTAATGAGGTCGACCAGTTGTCTATTTATTATTTTTTTTACTACGCATCAAGCTGCGCTGCTTGTGTTTGCTCCTGTGTGCTCGCGCACTCTCGCCTTTTCCACTTATTTTTATTTTTGATTTATTTTTGATTTATTTTGTCAATTTAAAAAAAATACGCATCGTGCTGTGCTGTTTGTGTTTGCTTGAGTGCATTCGCGCGCTCTCGCTTTCTCCACTTTACAATTTTTTTGTTATTATTTATCTATTCCTGAGAGTTTATCTTATTTTTTATTTGTTTATTTAAATGAAGTCGACCAGTTGCCTGCCCTTCCTTCCATTATCCGTCACCGAGACAAACTGAACAAAGTTCTGAGGTCGACCTTGTAAAGATAAGGATTCAGGTCTGTCTGCTGTTTACCTTTGCTCCTGCGCGCACTGCCCTTCTCTCCACATTTATGTGTTTGTTTGTTTGTCTATCTAATCTTTTGGGTTTTTATTTCTAATGAGGTCGACCAGTTGTCTATTTATTATTTTTTTTACTACGCATCAAGCTGCGCTGCTTGTCTTTGCTCCTGTGTGCTCGCGCACTCTCGCCTTTTCCACTTATTTTTATTTTTGATTTATTTTTGATTTATTTTGTCAATTTAAAAAAAAAATACGCATCGTGCTGTGCTGTTTGTGTTTGCTTGAGTGCATTCGCGCGCTCTCGCTTTCTCCACTTTACAATTTTTTGTTATTATTTATCTATTCCTGAGAGTTTATCTTATTTTTTATTTGTTTATTTAAATGAAGTCGACCAGTTGCCTGCCCTTCCTTCCATTATCCGTCACCGAGAGAAACTGAACAAAGTTCTGAGGTCGACCTTGTAAAGATAAGGATTCAGGTCTGTCTGCTGTTTACCTTTGCTCCTGCGCGCACTGCCCTTCTCTCCACATTTATGTGTTTGTTTGTTTGTCTATCTAATCTTTTGGGTTTTTATTTCTAATGAGGTCGACCAGTTGTCTATTTATTATTTTTTTTTACTACGCATCAAGCTGCGCTGCTTGTCTTTGCTCCTGTGTGCTCGCGCACTCTCGCCTTTTCCACTTATTTTTATTTTTGATTTCTTTTTCAATTGTAAAAAAAAATACGCATCGTGCTGTGCTGTTTGTGTTTGCTTGAGTGCATTCGCGCGCTCTCGCTTTCTCCACTTTACAATTTTTTTGTTATTATTTATCTATTCCTGAGAGTTTATCTTATTTTTTATTTGTTTATTTAAATGAAGTCGACCAGTTGCCTGCCCTTCCTTCCATTATCCGTCACCGAGACAAACTGAACAAAGTTCTGAGGTCGACCTTGTAAAGATAAGGATTCAGGTCTGTCTGCTGTTTACCTTTGCTCCTGCGCGCACTGCCCTTCTCTCCACATTTATGTGTTTGTTTGTTTGTCTATCTATCTTTTGGGTTTTTATTTCTAATGAGGTCGACCAGTTGTCTATTTATTATTTTTTTTACTACGCATCAGCTGCGCTGCTTGTCTTTGCTCCTGTGTGCTCGCGCACTCTCGCCTTTTCCACTTATTTTTATTTTTGATTTATTTTGTCAATTTAAAAAAAAATACGCATCGTGCTGTGCTGTTTGTGTTTGCTTGAGTGCATTCGCGCGCTCTCGCTTTCTCCACTTTACAATTTTTTTGTTATTATTTATCTATTCCTGAGAGTTTATCTTATTTTTTATTTGTTTATTTAAATGAAGTCGACCAGTTGCCTGCCCTTCCTTCCATTATCCGTCACCGAGACAAACTGAACAAAGTTCTGAGGTCGACCTTGTAAAGATAAGGATTCAGGTCTGTCTGCTGTTTACCTTTGCTCCTGCGCGCACTGCCCTTCTCTCCACATTTATGTGTTTGTTTGTTTGTCTATCTAATCTTTTGGGTTTTTATTTCTAATGAGGTCGACCAGTTGTCTATTTATTATTTTTTTTACTACGCATCAAGCTTCGCTGCTTGTCTTTGCTCCTGTGTGCTCGCGCACTCTCGCCTTTTCCACTTATTTTTATTTTTGATTTATTTTTCAATTTAAAAAAAATACGCATCGTGCTGTGCTGTTTGTGTTTGCTTGAGTGCATTCGCGCGCTCTCGCTTTCTCCACTTTACAATTTTTTTGTTATTATTTATCTATTCCTGAGAGTTTATCTTATTTTTTATTTGTTTATTTAAATGAAGTCGACCAGTTGCCTGCCCTTCCTTCCATTATCCGTCACCGAGACAAACTGAACAAAGTTCTGAGGTCGACCTTGTAAAGATAAGCATTCAGGTCTGTCTGCTGTTTACCTTTGCTCCTGCGCGCACTGCCCTTCTCTCCACATTTATGTGTTTGTTTGTTTGTCTATCTAATCTTTGGGTTTTTATTTCTAATGAGGTCGACCAGTTGTCTATTTATTATTTTTTTTACTACGCATCAAGCTGCGCTGCTTGTCTTTGCTCCTGTGTGCTCGTGCACTCTCGCCTTTTCCACTTATTTTTATTTTTGATTTTTTTTGATTTATTTTGTCAATTTAAAAAAAATACGCATCGTGCTGTGCTGTTTGTGTTTGCTTGAGTGCATTCGCGCGCTCTCGCTTTCTCCACTTTACAATTTTTTTGTTATTATTTATCTATTCCTGAGAGTTTATCTTATTTTTTATTTGTTTATTTAAATGAAGTCGACCAGTTGCCTGCCCTTCCTTCCATTATCCGTCACCGAGACAAACTGAACAAAGTTCTGAGGTCGACCTTGTAAAGATAAGGATTCAGGTCTGTCTGCTGTTTACCTTTGCTCCTGCGCGCACTGCCCTTCTCTCCACATTTATGTGTTTGTTTGTTTGTCTATCTAATCTTTTGGGTTTTTATTTCTAATGAGGTCGACCAGTTGTCTATTTATTATTTTTTTTACTACGCATCAAGCTGCGCTGCTTGTCTTTGCTCCTGTGTGCTCGCGCACTCTCGCCTTTTCCACTTATTTTTATTTTTGATTTATTTTTGATTTATTTTGTCAATTTAAAAAAAATACGCATCGTGCTGTGCTGTTTGTGTTTGCTTGAGTGCATTCGCGCGCTCTCGCTTTCTCCACTTTACAATTTTTTTGTTATTATTTATCTATTCCTGAGAGTTTATCTTATTTTTTATTTGTTTATTTAAATGAAGTCGACCAGTTGCCTGCCCTTCCTTCCATTATCCGTCACCGAGACAAACTGAACAAAGTTCTGAGGTCGACCTTGTAAAGATAAGGATTCAGGTCTGTCTGCTGTTTACCTTTGCTCCTGCGCGCACTGCCCTTCTCTCCACATTTATGTGTTTGTTTGTTTGTCTATCTAATCTTTTGGGTTTTTATTTCTAATGAGGTCGACCAGTTGTCTATTTATTATTTTTTTTACTACGCATCACGCTGCGCTGCTTGTCTTTGCTCCTGTGTGCTCGCGCACACTCGCCTTTTCCACTTATTTTTATTTTTGATTTATTTTGTCAATTTTTAAAAAAAATACGCATCGTGCTGTGCTGTTTGTGTTTGCTTGAGTGCATTCGCGCGCTCTCGCTTTCTCCACTTTACAATTTTTTGTTATTATTTATCTATTCCTGAGTGTTTATCTTATTTTTTATTTGTTTATTTAAATGAAGTCGACCAGTTGCCTGCCCTTCCTTCCATTATCCGTCGCCGAGAGAAACTGAACAAAGTTCTGAGGTCGACCTTGTAAAGATAAGCATTCAGGTCTGTCTGCTGTTACCTTTGCTCCTGCGCGCACTGCCCTTCTCTCCACATTTATGTGTTTGTTTGTTTGTCTATCTAATCTTTGGGTTTTTATTTCTAATGAGGTCGACCAGTTGTCTATTTATTATTTTTTTTACTACGCATCAAGCTGCGCTGCTTGTCTTTGCTCCTGTGTGCTCGTGCACTCTCGCCTTTTCCACTTATTTTTATTTTTGATTTCTTTTTGATTTATTTTGTCAATTTTTAAAAAAATACGCATCGTGCTGTGCTGTTTGTGTTTGCTTGAGTGCATTCGCGCGCTCTCGCTTTCCTCCACTTTACAATTTTTTTGTTATTATTTATCTATTCCTGAGAGTTTATCTTATATTTTATTTGTTTATTTAAATGAAGTCGACCAGTTGCCTGCCCTTCCTTCCATTATCCGACACCGAGAGAAACTGAACAAAGTTCTGAGGTCGACCTTGTAAAGATAAGGATTCAGGTCTGTCTGCTGTTTACCTTTGCTCCTGCGCACACTGCCCTTCTCTCCACATTTATGTGTTTGTTTGTTTGTCTATCTAATCTTTTGGGTTTTTATTTCTAATGAGGTCGACCAGTTGTCTATTTAATTTTTTTTTTACTACACATCAAGCTGCGCTGCTTGTCTTTGCTCCTGTGTGCTCGCGCACTCTCGCCTTTTCCACTTATTTTTATTTTTGATTTATTTTTTCAATTTAAAAAAAAATACGCATCGTGCTGTGCTGTTTGTGTTTGCTTGAGTGCATTCGCGCGCTCTCGCTTTCTCCACTTTACAATTTTTTTGTTATTATTCATCTATTCCTGAGAATTTATCTTATATTTTATTTGTTTATTTAAATGAAGTCGACCAGTTTCCTGCCCTTCCTTCCATTATCCGTCACCGAGACAAACTGAACAAAGTTCTGAGGTCGACCTTGTAAAGATAAGGATTCAGGTCTGTCTGCTGTTTACCTTTGCTCCTGCGCGCACTGCCCTTCTCTCCACATTTATGTGTTTGTTTGTTTGTCTATCTAATCTTTTGGGTTTTTATTTCTAATGAGGTCGACCAGTTGTCTATTTATTATTTTTTTTACTACGCATCAAGCTGCTCTGCTTGTGTTTGCTCCTGTGTGCTCGCGCACTCTCGCCTTTTCCACTTATTTTTATTTTTGATTTATTTTTGATTTATTTTGTCAATTTTTAAAAAAAATACGCATCGTGCTGTGCTGTTTGTGTTTGCTTGAGTGCATTCGCGCGCTCTCGCTTTCTCCACTCTACAATTTTTTTGTTATTATTTATCTATTCCTGAGAGTTTATCTTATTTTTTATTTGTTTATTTAAATGAAGTCGACCAGTTGCCGGCCCTTCCTTCCATTATCCGTCACCGAGACAAACTGAACAAAGTTCTGAGGTCGACCTTGTAAAGATAAGGATTCAGGTCTGTCTGCTGTTTACCTTTGCTCCTGCGCGCACTGCCCTTCTCTCCACATTTATGTGTTTGTTTGTTTGTCTATCTAATCTTTTGGGTTTTTATTTCTAATGAGGTCGACCAGTTGTCTATTTATTATTTTTTTTACTACGCATCAAGCTGCGCTGCTTGTCTTTGCTCCTGTGTGCAAGCGCACTCTCGCCTTTTCCACTTATTTTTATTTTTGATTTATTTTGTCAATTTAAAAAAAATACGCATCGTGCTGTGCTGTTTGTGTTTGCTTGAGTGCATTCGCGCGCTCTCGCTTTCTCCACTTTACAATTTTTTTGTTATTATTTATCTATTCCTTAGAGTTTAACTTATTTTTTATTTGTTTATTTAAATGAAGTCGACCAGTTGCCTGCCCTTCCTTCCATTATCCGTCACCGAGACAAAGTGAACAAAGTTCTGAGGTCGACCTTGTAAAGATAAGGATTCAGGTCTGTCTGCTGTTTACCTTTGCTCCTGCCCGCACTGCCCTTCTCTCCACATTTATGTGTTTGTTTGTTTGTCTATCTAATCTTTTGGGTTTTTATTTCTAATGAGGTCGACCAGTTGTCTATTTATTATTTTTTTTACTACGCATCAAACTGCACTGCTTGTCTTTGCTCCTGTGTGCTCGCGCACTCTCGCCTTTTCCACTTATTTTTATTTTTGATTTATTTTTGATTTATTTTGTCAATTAAAAAAAAAATACGCATCGTGCTGTGCTGTTTGTGTTTGCCTGAGTGCATTCGCGCGCTCTCGCTTTCTCCACTTTAAAATGTTTTTGTTATTATTTATCTATTCCTGAGTGTTTATCTTATTTTTTATTGTTTATTTAAATGAAGTCGACCAGTTGCCTACCCTTCCTTCCATTATCCGTCACCGAGACAAACAGAACAAAGTTCTGACGTCGACCTTCTAAAGATAAGGATTCAGGTCTGTCCTGCTGTTTAACTTTGCTCCTGCGCGCACTGCCCTTCTCTCCACATTTATGTGTTTGTTTGTTTGTCTATCTAATCTTTTGGGTTTTTATTTCTAATGAGGTCGACCAGTTGTCTATTTATTATTT
>NW_025958549.1:0-50968 GCF_023159225.1 Perognathus longimembris pacificus | reverse complement strand
AAGTCGACCAGTTGCCTGCCCCTTCCTTCCATTAACCGTCACCGAGACAAACTGAACAAAGTTGTGAGGTCGACCTTGTAAAGATAAGGAATCAAGTCTGTCTGCTGTTTACCTTTGCTCCTGCGCGCACTGCCCTTCTCTCCACATTTATGTGTTTGTTTGTTTGTCTATCTAATCTTTTGGGTTTTTATTTCTAATGAGGTCGACCAGTTGTCTATTTATTATTTTTTTTACTACGCATCAAGCTGCGCTGCTTGTCTTTGCTCTGTGTGCTCGCGCACTCTCGCCTTTTCCACTTATTTTTATTTTTGATTTATTTTTGGTTTATTTTTGTCAATTTTAAAAAAAAATATGCATCGTGCTGTGCTGTTTGTGTTTGCTTGAGTGCATTCGCGCGCTCTCGCTTTCTCCACTTTACAATTTTTTTGTTATTATTTATCTATTCCTGAGAGAGTTTATCTTAATTTTTATTTGTTTATTTAAATGAAGTCGACCAGTTGCCTGCCCTCCTTCCATTATCCGTCACCGAGACAAACTGAACAAAGTTCTGATGTCGACCTTTTAAAGATAAGGATTCAGGTCTGTCTGCTGTTTACCTTTGCTCCTGCGCGCACTGCCCTTCTCTCCACATTTATGTGTTTGTTTGTTTGTTCTAATCTTTTGGGTTTTTATTTATAATGAGGGTCGACCAGTTGTCTATTTATTATTGTTTTTTACTACGCATCAAGCTGCGCTGCTTGTCTTTGCTCCTGTGTGCTCGCGCACTCTCGACTTTTCCACTTATTTTTATTTTTGATTTATTTTGTCAATTTAAAAAAAATACGCATCGTGCTGTGCTGTTTGTGTTTGCTTGAGTGCATTCGCGCGCTCTCGCTTTCTCCACTTTACAATTTTTTTGTTATTATTTATCTATTCCTGAGAGTTTATCTTATTTTTTATTTGTTTATTTAAATGAAGTCGACCAGTTGCCTGCCCTTCCTTCCATTATCCGTCACCGAGACAAACTGAACAAAGTTCTGAGGTCGACCTTGTAAAGATAAGGATTCAGGTCTGTCTGCTGTTTACCTTTGTTCCTGCCCGCACTGCCCTTCTCTCCACATTTATGTGTTTGTTTGTTTGTCTATCTAATCTTTTGGGTTTTTATTTCTAATGAGGTCGACCAGTTGTCTATTTATTATTTTTTTTACTACGCATCAAGCTGCGCTGCTTGTCTTTGCTCCTGTGTGCTCGCGCACTCTCGACTTTTCCACTTATTTTTATTTTTGATTTATTTTTGATTTATTTTGTCAAATTTAAAAAAAAATACGCATCGTGCTGTGCTGTTTGTGTTTGCTTGAGTGCATTCGCGCGCTCTCGCTTTCTCCACTTTACAATTTTTTTTGTTATTATTTATCTATTCCTGAGAGTTTATCTTATTTTTTATTTGTTTATTTAAATGAAGTCGACCAGTTGCCTGCCCTTCCTTCCATTAACCGTCACCGAGACAAACTGAACAAAGTTGTGAGGTCGACCTTGTAAAGATAAGGAATCAAGTCTGTCTGCTGTTTACCTTTGCTCCTGCGCGCACTGCCCTTCTCTCCACATTTATGTGTTTGTTTGTTTGTCTATCTAATCTTTTGGGTTTTTATTTCTAATGAGGTCGACCAGTTGTCTATTTATTATTTTTTTTACTACGCATCAAGCTGCGCTGTTTGTCTTTGCTCCTGTGTGCTCGCGCACTCTCGCCTTTTCCACTTATATTTATTTTTGATTTATTTTTGATTTATTTTGTCAATTTTAAAAAAAATACGCATCGTGCTGTGCTGTTTGTGTTTGCTTGAGTGCATTCGCGCGCTCTCGCTTTCTCCACTTTACAATTTTTTTGTTATTATTTATCTATTCCTGAGAGTTTATCTTATTTTTTATTTGTTTATTTAAATGAAGTCGACCAGTTGCCTGCCCTTCCTTCCATTATCCGTCACCGAGACAAACTGAACAAAGTTCTGAGGTCGACCTTCTAAAGATAAGGATTCAGGTCTGTCTGCTGTTTACCTTTGCTCCTGCGCGCACTGCCCTTCTCTCCACATTTATGTGTTTGTTTGTTTGTCTATCTAATTTTGGGTTTTTATTTATAATGAGGTCGACCAGTTGTCTATTTATTATTTTTTTTACTACGCATCAAGCTGCGCTGCTTGTCTTTGCTCCTGTGTGCTCGCGCACTCTCGCCTTTTCCACTTATTTTTATTTTTGATTTATTTTTGATTTTATTTTGTCAAATTTAAAAAAAAATACGCATCGTGCTGTGCTGTTTGTGTTTGCTTGAGTGCATTCGCGCGCTCTCGCTTTCTCCACTTTACAATTTTTTTGTTATTATTTATCTATTCCTGAGAGTTTATCTTATTTTTTATTTGTTTATTTAAATGAAGTCGACCAGTTGCCTGCCCTTCCTTCCATTAACCGTCACCGAGGACAAACTGAACAAAGTTGTGAGGTCGACCTTGTAAAGATAAGGAATCAAGTCTGTCTGCTGTTTACCTTTGCTCCTGCGCGCACTGCCCTTCTCTCCACATTTATGTGTTTGTTTGTTTGTCTATCTAATCTTTTGGGTTTTTATTTCTAATGAGGTCGACCAGTTGTCTATTTATTATTTTTTTTTACTACGCATCAAGCTGCGCTGCTTGTCTTTGCTCCTGTGTGCTCGCGCACTTCTCGCCTTTTCCACTTATTTTTATTTTTGATTTATTTTTGATTTATTTTGTCAATTTTAAAAAAAAATATGCATCGTGCTGTGCTGTTTGTGTTTGCTTGAGTGCATTCGCGCGCTCTCGCTTTCTCCACTTTACAATTTTTTTGTTATTATTTATCTATTCCTGAGAGTTTATCTTATTTTTTATTTGTTTATTTAAATGAAGTCGACCAGTTGCCTGCCCTTCCTTCCATTATCCGTCACCGAGACAAACTGAACAAAATTCTGAGGTCGACCTTGTAAAGATAAGGATTCAGGTCTGTCTGCTGTTTACCTTTGCTCCTGCGCGCACTGCCCTTCTCTCCACATTTATGTGTTTGTTTGTTTGTCTAATCTAATCTTTTGGGTTTTTATTTATAATGAGGTCGACCAGTTGTCTATTTATTATTGTTTTTTACTACGCATCAAGCTGCGCTGCTTGTCTTTGCTCCTGTGTGCTCGCGCACTCTCGCCTTTTCCACTTATTTTTATTTTTGATTTATTTTGTCAATTTAAAAAAAATACGCATCGTGCTGTGCTGTTTGTGTTTGCTTGAGTGCATTCGCGCGCTCTCGCTTTCTCCACTTTACAATTTTTTTGTTATTATTTATCTATTCCTGAGAGTTTATCTTATTTTTTATTTGTTTATTTAAATGAAGTCGACCAGTTGCCTGCCCCTTCCTTCCAATAACCGTCACCCGAGACAAACTGAACAAAGTTGTGAGGTCGACCTTGTAAAGATAAGGAATCAAGTCTGTCTGCTGTTTACCTTTGCTCCTGCGCGCACTGCCCTTCTCTCCACATTTATGTGTTTGTTTGTTTGTCTATCTAATCTTTTGGGTTTTTATTTCTAATGAGGTCGACCAGTTGTCTATTTATTATTTTTTTTACTACGCATCAAGCTGCGCTGCTTGTCTTTGCTCCTGTGTGCTCGCGCACCTCTCGCCTTTTCCACTTATTTTTATTTTTGATTTATTTTTGATTTATTTTGTCAATTTTAAAAAAAAATATGCATCGTGCTGTGCTGTTTGTGTTTGCTTGAGTGCATTCGCGCGCTCTCGCTTTCTCCACTTTACAATTTTTTTTGTTATTATTTATCTATTCCTGAGAGTTTTATCTTAATTTTTATTTGTTTATTTAAATGAAGTCGAACCAGTTGCCTGCCCTTCCTTCCATTATCCGTCACCGAGACAAACTGAACAAAGTTCTGAGGTCGACCTTGTAAAGATAAGGATTCAGGTCTGTCTGCTGTTTACCTTTGCTCCTGCGCGCACTGCCCTTCTCTCCACATTTATGTGTTTGTTTGTTTGTCTATCTAATCTTTTGGGTTTTTATTTATAATGAGGTCGACCAGTTGTCTATTTATTATTGTTTTTTACTACGCATCAAGCTGCGCTGCTTGTCTTTGCTCCTGTGTGCTCGCGCACTCTCGCCTTTTCACTTATTTTTATTTTTGATTTATTTTGTCAATTTAAAAAAAATACGCATCGTGCTGTGCTGTTTGTGTTTGCTTGAGTGCATTCGCGCGCTCTCGCTTTCTCCACTTTACAATTTTTTTGTTATTATTTATCTATTCCTGAGAGTTTATCTTATTTTTTATTTGTTTATTTAAATGAAGTCGACCAGTTGCCTGCCCTTCCTTCCATTATCCGTCACCCGAGACAAACTGAACAAAGTTCTGAGGTCGACCTTGTAAAGATAAGGATTCAGGTCTGTCTGCTGTTTACCTTTGCTCCTGCCCGCACTGCCCTTCTCTCCACATTTATGTGTTTGTTTGTTTGTCTATCTAATCTTTTGGGTTTTTATTTCTAATGAGGTCGACCAGTTGTCTATTTATTATTTTTTTTACTACGCATCAAGCTGCGCTGCTTGTCTTTGCTCCTGTGTGCTCGCGCACTCTCGAGTTTTCCACTTATTTTTATTTTTGATTTATTTTTGATTTATTTTGTCAATTTAAAAAAAATACGCATCGTGCTGTGCTGTTTGTGTTTGCTTGAGTGCATTCGCGCGCTCTCGCTTTCTCCACTTTACAATTTTTTTGTTATTATTTATCTATTCCTGAGAGTTTTTCTTATTTTTTATTTGTTTATTTAAATGAAGTCGACCAGTTGCCTGCCCTTCCTTCCATTATCCGTCACCCGAGACAAACTGAACAAAGTTCTGAGGTCGACCTTGTAAAGATAAGATTCAGGTCTGTCTGCTGTTTACCTTTGCTCCTGCGCGCACTGCCCTTCTCTCCACATTTATGTGTTTGTTTGGTTTGTCTATCTAATTTTGGGTTTTTATTTCTAATGAGGTCGACCAGTTGTCTATTTATTATTTTTTTTACTACGCATCAAGCTGCGCTGCTTGTCTTTGCTCCTGTGTGTTCGCGCACTCTCGCCTATTCCACTTATTTTTATTTTTGATTTATTTTTGATTTATTTTGTCAAATTTAAAAAAAAATACGCATCGTGCTGTCCTGTTTGTGTTTGCTTGAGTGCATTCGCGCGCTCTCGCTTTCTCCACTTTACAATTTTTTTGTATTATTTATCTATTCCTGAGAGTTTATCTTATTTTTTATTTGTTTATTTAAATGAAGTCGACCAGTTGCCTGCCCTTCCTTCCATTATCCGTCACCGAGACAAACTGAAGAAAGTTCTGAGGTCGACCTTGTAAAGATAAGGATTCAGGTCTGTCTGCTGTTTACCTTTGCTCCTGCGCGCACTGCCCTTCTCTCCACATTTATGTGTTTGTTTGTTTGTCTATCTAATCTTTTGGGTTTTTATTTCTAATGAGGTCGACCAGTTGTCTATTTATTATTTTTTTTTACTACGCATCAAGCTGCGCTGTTTGTCTTTGCTCCTGTGTGCTCGCGCACCTCTCGCCTTTTCCACTTATATTTATTTTTGATTTATTTTTGATTTATTTTGTCAATTTTAAAAAAAAATACGCATCGTGCTGTGCTGTTTGTGTTTGCTTGAGTGCATTCGCGCGCTCTCGCTTTCTCCACTTTACAATTTTTTTGTTATTATTTATTTATTCCTGAGAGTTTTTCTTATTTTTTATTTGTTTATTTAAATGAAGTCGACCAGTTGCCTGCCCTTCCTTCCATTAACCGTCACCGAGACAAACTGAACAAAGTTCTGAGGTCGACCTTGTAAAGATAAGGATTCAGGTCTGTCTGCTGTTTACCTTTGCTCCTGCGCGCACTGCCCTTCTCTCCACATTTAGGTGTTTGTTTGTTTGTCTATCTAATCTTTTGGGTTTTTATTTCTAATGAGGTCGACCAGTTGTCTATTTATTATTTTTTTTACTAAGCATCAAGCTGCGCTGCTTGTCTTTGCTCCTGTGTGCTCGCGCACTCTCGACTTTTCCACTTATTTTTATTTTTGATTTATTTTTGATTTATTTTGTCAATTTTAAAAAAAAATACGCATCGTGCTGTGCTGTTTGTGTTTGCTTGAGTGCATTCGCGCACTCTCGCTTTCTCCACTTTACAATTTTTTTGTTATTATTTATCTATTCCTGTGAGTTTATCTTATTTTTTATTTGTTTATTTAAATGAAGTCGACCAGTTGCCTGCCCTTCCTTCCATTATCCGTCACCGAGACAAACTGAACAAAGTTCTGAGGTCGACCTTCTAAAGATAAGGATTCAGGTCTGTCTGCTGTTTACCTTTGCTCCTGCGCGCACTGCCCTTCTCTCCACATTTATGTGTTTGTTTGTTTGTCTATCTAATTTTGGGTTTTTATTTCTAATGAGGTCGACCAGTTGTCTAGTTATTATTTTTTTTACTACGCATCAAGCTGCGCTGCTTGTCTTTGCTCCTGTGTGCTCGCGCACTCTCGCCTTTTCCACTTATTTTTATTTTTGATTTATTTTTGATTTATTTTGTCAAATTTAAAAAAAAATACGCATCGTGCTGTGCTGTTTGTGTTTGCTTGAGTGCATTGGCGCGCTCTCGCTTTCTCCACTTTACAATTTTTTTGTTATTATTTAACTATTCCTGAGAGTTTATCTTATTTTTTATTTGTTTATTTAAATGAAGTCGACCAGTTGCCTGCCCTTCCTTCCATTAACCGTCACCGAGACAAACTGAACAAAGTTGTGAGGTCGACCTTGTAAAGATAAGGAATCAAGTCTGTCTGCTGTTTACCTTTGCTCCTGCGCGCACTGCCCTTCTCTCCACATTTATGTGTTTGTTTGTTTGTCTATCTAATCTTTTGGGTTTTTATTTCTAATGAGGTCGACCAGTTGTCTATTTATTATTTTTTTTACTACGCATCAAGCTGCGCTGTTTGTCTTTGCTCCTGTGTGCTCGCGCACTCTCGCCTTTTCCACTTATATTTATTTTTGATTTATTTTTGATTTATTTTGTCAATTTTAAAAAAAAATACGCATCGTGCTGTGCTGTTTGTGTTTGCTTGAGTGCATTCGCGCGCTCTCGCTTTCTCCACTTTACAATTTTTTTGTTATTATTTATCTATTCCTGAGAGTTTATCTTATTTTTTATTTGTTTATTTAAATGAAGTCGACCAGTTGCCTGCCCTTCCTTCCATTATCCGTCACCGAGACAAACTGAACAAAGTTCTGAGGTCGACCTTGTAAAGATAAGGATTCAGGTCTGTCTGCTGTTTACCTTTGCTCCTGCGCGCACTGCCCTTCTCTCCACATTTAGGTGTTTGTTTGTTTGTCTATCTAATCTTTTGGGTTTTTATTTCTAATGAGGTCGACCAGTTGTCTATTTATTATTTTTTTTACTACGCATCAAGCTGCGCTGTTTGTCTTTGCTCCTGTGTGCTCGCGCACTCTCGCCTTTTCCACTTATATTTATTTTTGATTTATTTTTGATTTATTTTGTCAATTTTAAAAAAAAATACGCATCGTGCTGTGCTGTTTGTGTTTGCTTGAGTGCATTCGCGCGCTCTCGCTTTCTCCACTTTACAATTTTTTTGTTATTATTTATTTATTCCTGAGAGTTTTTCTTATTTTTTATTTGTTTATTTAAATGAAGTCGACCAGTTGCCTGCCCTTCCTTCCATTAACCGTCACCGAGACAAACTGAACAAAGTTCTGAGGTCGACCTTGTAAAGATAAGGATTCAGGTCTGTCTGCTGTTTACCTTTGCTCCTGCGCGCACTGCCCTTCTCTCCACATTTAGGTGTTTGTTTGTTTGTCTATCTAATCTTTTGGGTTTTTATTTCTAATGAGGTCGACCAGTTGTCTATTTATTATTTTTTTTACTAAGCATCAAGCTGCGCTGCTTGTCTTTGCTCCTGTGTGCTCGCGCACTCTCGACTTTTCCACTTATTTTTATTTTTGATTTATTTTTGATTTATTTTGTCAATTTTAAAAAAAAATACGCATCGTGCTGTGCTGTTTGTGTTTGCTTGAGTGCATTCGCGCACTCTCGCTTTCTCCACTTTACAATTTTTTTGTTATTATTTATCTATTCCTGTGAGTTTATCTTATTTTTTATTTGTTTATTTAAATGAAGTCGACCAGTTGCCTGCCCTTCCTTCCATTATCCGTCACCGAGACAAACTGAACAAAGTTCTGAGGTCGACCTTCTAAAGATAAGGATTCAGGTCTGTCTGCTGTTTACCTTTGCTCCTGCGCGCACTGCCCTTCTCTCCACATTTATGTGTTTGTTTGTTTGTCTATCTAATTTTGGGTTTTTATTTCTAATGAGGTCGACCAGTTGTCTAGTTATTATTTTTTTTACTACGCATCAAGCTGCGCTGCTTGTCTTTGCTCCTGTGTGCTCGCGCACTCTCGCCTTTTCCACTTATTTTTATTTTTGATTTATTTTTGATTTATTTTGTCAAATTTAAAAAAAAATACGCATCGTGCTGTGCTGTTTGTGTTTGCTTGAGTGCATTCGCGCGCTCTCGCTTTCTCCACTTTACAATTTTTTTGTTATTATTTAACTATTCCTGAGAGTTTATCTTATTTTTTATTTGTTTATTTAAATGAAGTCGACCAGTTGCCTGCCCTTCCTTCCATTAACCGTCACCGAGACAAACTGAACAAAGTTGTGAGGTCGACCTTGTAAAGATAAGGAATCAAGTCTGTCTGCTGTTTACCTTTGCTCCTGCGCGCACTGCCCTTCTCTCCACATTTATGTGTTTGTTTGTTTGTCTATCTAATCTTTTGGGTTTTTATTTCTAATGAGGTCGACCAGTTGTCTATTTATTATTTTTTTTACTACGCATCAAGCTGCGCTGTTTGTCTTTGCTCCTGTGTGCTCGCGCACTCTCGCCTTTTCCACTTATATTTATTTTTGATTTATTTTTGATTTATTTTGTCAATTTTAAAAAAAAATACGCATCGTGCTGTGCTGTTTGTGTTTGCTTGAGTGCATTCGCGCGCTCTCGCTTTCTCCACTTTACAATTTTTTTGTTATTATTTATCTATTCCTGAGAGTTTATCTTATTTTTTATTTGTTTATTTAAATGAAGTCGACCAGTTGCCTGCCCTTCCTTCCATTATCCGTCACCGAGACAAACTGAACAAAGTTCTGAGGTCGACCTTGTAAAGATAAGGATTCAGGTCTGTCTGCTGTTTACCTTTGCTCCTGCGCGCACTGCCCTTCTCTCCACATTTAGGTGTTTGTTTGTTTGTCTATCTAATCTTTTGGGTTTTTATTTCTAATGAGGTCGACCAGTTGTCTATTTATTATTTTTTTTACTAAGCATCAAGCTGCGTTGCTTGTCTTTGCTCCTGTGTGCTCGCGCACTCTCGACTTTTCCACTTATTTTTATTTTTGATTTATTTTTGATTTATTTTGTCAATTTTAAAAAAAAATACGCATCGTGCTGTGCTGTTTGTGTTTGCTTGAGTGCATTCGCGCACTCTCGCTTTCTCCACTTTACAATTTTTTTGTTATTATTTATCTATTCCTGAGAGTTTATCTTATTTTTTATTTGTTTATTTAAATGAAGTCGACCAGTTGCCTGCCCTTCCTTCCATTATCCGTCACCGAGACAAACTGAACAAAGTTCTGAGGTCGACCTTCTAAAGATAAGGATTCAGGTCTGTCTGCTGTTTACCTTTGCTCCTGCGCGCACTGCCCTTCTCTCCACATTTATGTGTTTGTTTGTTTGTCTATCTAATTTTGGGTTTTTATTTATAATGAGGTCGACCAGTTGTCTATTTATTATTTTTTTTACTACGCATCAAGCTGCGCTGCTTGTCTTTGCTCCTGTGTGCTCGCGCACTCTCGCCTTTTCCACTTATTTTTATTTTTGATTTATTTTTGATTTATTTTGTCAAATTTAAAAAAAATACGCATCGTGCTGTGCTGTTTGTGTTTGCTTGAGTGCATTCGCGCGCTCTCGCTTTCTCCACTTTACAATTTTTTTGTTATTATTTATCTATTCCTGAGAGTTTATCTTATTTTTTATTTGTTTATTTAAATGAAGTCGACCAGTTGCCTGCCCTTCCTTCCATTAACCGTCACCGAGACAAACTGAACAAAGTTGTGAGGTCGACCTTGTAAAGATAAGGAATCAAGTCTGTCTGCTGTTTACCTTTGCTCCTGCGCGCACTGCCCTTCTCTCCACATTTATGTGTTTGTTTGTTTGTCTATCTAATCTTTTGGGTTTTTATTTCTAATGAGGTCGACCAGTTGTCTATTTATTATTTTTTTTTACTACGCATCAAGCTGCGCTGCTTGTCTTTGCTCCTGTGTGCTCGCGCACTCTCGCCTTTTCCACTTATTTTTATTTTTGATTTATTTTTGATTTATTTTGTCAATTTTAAAAAAAAATATGCATCGTGCTGTGCTGTTTGTGTTTGCTTGAGTGCATTCGCGCGCTCTCGCTTTCTCCACTTTACAATTTTTTTGTTATTATTTATCTATTCCTGAGAGTTTATCTTATTTTTTATTTGTTTATTTAAATGAAGTCGACCAGTTGCCTGCCCTTCCTTCCATTATCCGTCACCGAGACAAACTGAACAAAGTTCTGAGGTCGACCTTGTAAAGATAAGGATTCAGGTCTGTCTGCTGTTTACCTTTGCTCCTGCGCGCACTGCCCTTCTCTCCACATTTATGTGTTTGTTTGTTTGTCTATCTAATCTTTTGGGTTTATATTTATAATGAGGTCGACCAGTTGTCTATTTATTATTGTTTTTTACTACGCATCAAGCTGCGCTGCTTGTCTTTGCTCCTGTGTGCTCGCGCACTCTCGCCTTTTCCACTTATTTTTATTTTTGATTTATTTTGTCAATTTAAAAAAAATACGCATCGTGCTGTGCTGTTTGTGTTTGCTTGAGTGCATTCGCGCGCTCTCGCTTTCTCCACTTTACAATTTTTTTGTTATTATTTATCTATTCCTGAGAGTTTATCTTATTTTTTATTTGTTTATTTAAATGAAGTCGACCAGTTGCCTGCCCTTCCTTCCATTATCCGTCACCGAGACAAACTGAACAAAGTTCTGAGGTCGACCTTGTAAAGATAAGGATTCAGGTCTGTCTGCTGTTTACCTTTGCTCCTGCCCGCACTGCCCTTCTCTCCACATTTATGTGTTTGTTTGTTTGTCTATCTAATCTTTTCGGTTTTTATTTCTAATGAGGTCGACCAGTTGTCTATTTATTATTTTTTTTACTACGCATAAAGCCGCGCTGCTTGTCTTTGCTCCTGTGTGCTCGCGCACTCTCGCCTTTTCCACTTATTTTTATTTTTGATTTATTTTTGATTTATTTTGTCAATTTTAAAAAAAAATACGCATCGTGCTGTGCTGTTTGTGTTTGCTTGAGTGCATTCGCGCGCTCTCGCTTTCTCTACTTTACAATTTTTTTGTTATTATTTATCTATTCCTGAGAGTTTATCTTATTTTTTATTTGTTTATTTAAATGAAGTCGACCAGTTGCCTGCCCTTCCTTCCATTATCCGTCACCGAGACAAACTGAACAAAGTTCTGAGGTCGTCCTTGTAAAGATAAGGATTCAGGTCTGTCTGCTGTTTACCTTTGCTCCTGCGCGCACTGCCCTTCTCTCCACATTTATGTGTTTGTTTGTTTGTCTATCTAATTTTGGGTTTTTATTTCTAATGAGGTCGACCAGTTGTCTATTTATTATTTTTTTTACTACGCATCAAGCTGCGCTGCTTGTCTTTGCTCCTGTGTGTTCGCGCACTCTCGCCTTTTCCACTTATTTTTATTTTTGATTTATTTTTGATTGATTTTGTCAAATTTAAAAAAAAATACGCATCGTGCTGTCCTGTTTGTGTTTGCTTGAGTGCATTCGCGCGCTCTCGCTTTCTCCACTTTACAATTTTTTTGTTATTATTTATCTATTCCTGAGAGTTTATCTTATTTTTTATTTGTTTATTTAAATGAAGTCGACCAGTTGCCTGCCCTTCCTTCCATTATCCGTCACCGAGACAAACTGAAGAAAGTTCTGAGGTCGACCTTGTAAAGATAAGGATTCAGGTCTGTCTGCTGTTTACCTTTGCTCCTGCGCGCACTGCCCTTCTCTCCACATTTATGTGTTTGTTTGTTTGTCTATCTAATCTTTTGGGTTTTTATTTCTAATGAGGTCGACCAGTTGTCTATTTATTATTTTTTGTACTACGCATCAAGCTGCGCTGCTTGTCTTTGCTCCTGTGTGCTCGCGCACTCTCGCCTTTTCCACTTATTTTTATTTTTGATTTATTTTTGATTTATTTTGTCAAATTTAAAAAAAAATACGCATCGTGCTGTGCTGTTTGTGTTTGCTTGAGTGCATTCGCGCGCTCTCGCTTTCTCCACTTTACAATTTTTTTGTTATTATTTATCTATTCCTGAGAGTTTATCTTATTTTTTATTTGTTTATTTAAATGAAGTCGACCAGTTGCCTGCCCTTCCTTCCATTAACCGTCACCGAGACAAACTGAACAAAGTTGTGAGGTCGACCTTGTAAAGATAAGGAATCAAGTCTGTCTGCTGTTTACCTTTGCTCCTGCGCGCACTGCCCTTCTCTCCACATTTATGTGTTTGTTTGTTTGTCTATCTAATCTTTTGGGTTTTTATTTCTAATGAGGTCGACCAGTTGTCTATTTATTATTTTTTTTACTACGCATCAAGCTGCGCTGCTTGTCTTTGCTCCTGTGTGCTCGCGCACTCTCGCCTTTTCCACTTATTTTTATTTTTGATTTATTTTTGATTTATTTTGTCAATTTTAAAAAAAAATATGCATCGTGCTGTGCTGTTTGTGTTTGCTTGAGTGCATTCGCGCGCTCTCGCTTTCTCCACTTTACAATTTTTTTGTTATTATTTATCTATTCCTGAGAGTTTATCTTAATTTTTATTTGTTTATTTAAATGAAGTCGACCAGTTGCCTGCCCTTCCTTCCATTATCCGTCACCGAGACAAACTGAACAAAGTTCTGAGGTCGACCTTGTAAAGATAAGGATTCAGGTCTGTCTGCTGTTTATCTTTGCTCCTGCGCGCACTGCCCTTCTCTACACATTTATGTGTTTGATTGTTTGTCTATCTAATCTTTTGGGTTTTTATTTATAATGAGGTCGACCAGTTGTCTATTTATTATTGTTTTTTACTACGCATCAAGCTGCGCTGCTTGTCTTTGCTCCTGTGTGCTCGCGCACTCTCGCCTTTTCCACTTATTTTTATTTTTGATTTATTTTGTCAATTTAAAAAAAATACGCATCGTGCTGTGCTGTTTGTGTTTGCTTGAGTGCATTCGCGCGCTCTCGCTTTCTCCACTTTACAATTTTTTTGTTATTATTTATCTATTCCTGAGAGTTTATCTTATTTTTTATTTGTTTATTTAAATGAAGTCGACCAGTTGCCTGCCCTTCCTTCCATTATCCGTCACCGAGACAAACTGAACAAAGTTCTGAGGTCGACCTTGTAAAGATAAGGATTCAGGTCTGTCTGCTGTTTACCTTTGCTCCTGCCCGCACTGCCCTTCTCTCCACATTTATGTGTTTGTTTGTTTGTCTATCTAATCTTTTGGGTTTTTATTTCTAATGAGGTCGACCAGTTGTCTATTTATTATTTTTTTTACTACGCATCAAGCTGCGCTGCTTGTCTTTGCTCCTGTGTGCTCGCGCACTCTCGACTTTTCCACTTATTTTTATTTTTGATTTATTTTTGATTTATTTTGTCAATTTAAAAAAAAATACGCATCGTGCTGTGCTGTTTGTGTTGCTTGAGTGCATTCGCGCGCTCTCGCTTTCTCTACTTTACAATTTTTTTGTTATTATTTATCTATTCCTGAGAGTTTATCTTATTTTTTATTTGTTTATTTAAATGAAGTCGACCAGTTGCCTGCCCTTCCTTCCATTATCCGTCACCGAGACAAACTGAACAAAGTTCTGAGGTCGACCTTGTAAAGATAAGGATTCAGGTCTGTCTGCTGTTTACCTTTGCTCCTGCGCGCACTGCCCTTCTCTCCACATTTATGTGTTTGTTTGTTTGTCTATCTAATTTTGGGTTTTTATTTCTAATGAGGTCGACCAGTTGTCTATTTATTATTTTTTTTACTACGCATCAAGCTGCGCTGCTTGTCTTTGCTCCTGTGTGCTCGCGCACTCTCGCCTTTTCCACTTATTTTTATTTTTGATTTATTTTTGATTTATTTTGTCAAATTTAAAAAAAAATACGCATCGTGCTGTGCTGTTTGTGTTTGCTTGAGTGCATTCGCGCGCTCTTGCTTTCTCCACTTTACAATTTTTTTGTTATTATTTATCTATTCCTGAGAGTTTATCTTATTTTTTATTTGTTTATTTAAGTGAAGTCGACCAGTTGCCTGCCCTTCCTTCCATTAACCGTCACCGAGACAAACTGAACAAAGTTGTGAGGTCGACCTTGTAAAGATAAGGAATCAAGTCTGTCTGCTGTTTACCTTTGCTCCTGCGCGCACTGCCCTTCTCTCCACATTTATGTGTTTGTTTGTTTGTCTATCTAATCTTTTGGGTTTTTATTTCTAATGAGGTCGACCAGTTGTCTATTTATTATTTTTTTTACTACGCATCAAGCTGCGCTGCTTGTCTTTGCTCCTGTGTGCTCGCGCACTCTCGCCTTTTCCACTTATTTTTATTTTTGATTTATTTTTGATTTATTTTGTCAATTTTAAAATAAAATATGCATCGTGCTGTGCTGTTTGTGTTTGCTTGAGTGCATTCGCGCGCTCTCGCTTTCTCCACTTTACAATTTTTTTGTTATTATTTATCTATTCCTGAGAGTTTATCTTATTTTTTATTTGTTTATTTAAATGAAGTCGACCAGTTGCCTGCCCTTCCTTCCATTATCCGTCACCGAGACAAACTGAACAAAGTTCTGAGGTCGACCTTGTAAAGATAAGGATTCAGGTCTGTCTGCTGTTTACCTTTGCTCCTGCGCGCACTGCCCTTCTCTCCACATTTATGTGTTTGTTTGTTTGTCTATCTAATCTTTTGGGTTTTTATTTCTAATGAGGTCGACCAGTTGTCTATTTATTATTTTTTTTACTACGCATCAAGCTGCGCTGCTTGTCTTTGCTCCTGTGTGCTCGCGCACTCTCGCCTTTTCCACTTATTTTTATTTTTGATTTATTTTGTCAATTTAAAAAAAAATACGCATCGTGCTGTGCTGTTTGTGTTTGCTTGAGTGCATTCGCGCGCTCTCGCTTTCTCCACTTTACAATTTTTTTGTTATTATTTATCTATTCCTGAGAGTTTATCTTATTTTTTATTTGTTTATTTAAATGAAGTCGACCAGTTGCCTGCCCTTCCTTCCATTATCCGTCACCGAGACAAACTGAACAAAGTTCTGAGGTCGACCTTGTAAAGATAAGGATTCAGGTCTGTCTGCTGTTTACCTTTGCTCCTGCGCGCACTGCCCTTCTCTCCACATTTATGTGTTTGTTTGTTTGTCTATCTAATCTTTTGGGTTTTTATTTCTAATGAGGTCGACCAGTTGTCTATTTATTATTTTTTTTACTACGCATCAAGCTGCGCTGCTTGTCTTTGCTCCTCTGTGCTCGCGCACTCTCGCCTTTTCCACTTATTTTTATTTTTGATTTATTTTTTATTTATTTTGTCAATTTAAAAAAAAAACGCATCGTGCTGTGCTGTTTGTGTTTGCTTGAGTGCATTCGCGCGCTCTCGCTTTCTCCACTTTACAATTTTTTTGTTATTATTTATCTATTCCTGAGAGTTTATCTTATTTTTTATTTGTTTATTTAAATGAAGTCGACCAGTTCCCTGCCCTTCCTTCCATTATCCATCACCGAGACAAACTGAACAATGTTCTGAGGTCGACCTTGTAAAGATAAGGATTCAGGTCTGTCTGCTGTTTACCTTTGCTCCTGCGCGCACTGCCCTTCTCTCCACATTTATGTGTTTGTTTGTCTATCTAATCTTTTGGGTTTTTATTCGACCAGTTGTCTATTTACTATTTTTTTTACTACGCATCAAGCTGCGCTGCTTGTCTTTGCTCCTGTGTGCTCGCGCACTCTCGACTTTTCCACTTATTTTTATTTTTGATTTATTTTTGATTTATTTTGTCAATTTAAAAAAAATACGCATCGTGCTGTGCTGTTTGTGTTTGCTTGAGTGCATTCGCGCGCTCTTGCTTTCTCCACTTTACAATTTTTTTGTTATTATTTATCTATTCCTGAGAGTTTATCTTATTTTTTATTTGTTTATTTAAGTGAAGTCGACCAGTTGCCTGCCCTTCCTTCCATTAACCGTCACCGAGACAAACTGAACAAAGTTGTGAGGTCGACCTTGTAAAGATAAGGAATCAAGTCTGTCTGCTGTTTACCTTTGCTCCTGCGCGCACTGCCCTTCTCTCCACATTTATGTGTTTGTTTGTTTGTCTATCTAATCTTTTGGGTTTTTATTTCTAATGAGGTCGACCAGTTGTCTATTTATTATTTTTTTTACTACGCATCAAGCTGCGCTGCTTGTCTTTGCTCCTGTGTGCTCGCGCACTCTCGCCTTTTCCACTTATTTTTATTTTTGATTTATTTTTGATTTATTTTGTCAATTTTAAAATAAAATATGCATCGTGCTGTGCTGTTTGTGTTTGCTTGAGTGCATTCGCGCGCTCTCGCTTTCTCCACTTTACAATTTTTTTGTTATTATTTATCTATTCCTGAGAGTTTATCTTATTTTTTATTTGTTTATTTAAATGAAGTCGACCAGTTGCCTGCCCTTCCTTCCATTATCCGTCACCGAGACAAACTGAACAAAGTTCTGAGGTCGACCTTGTAAAGATAAGGATTCAGGTCTGTCTGCTGTTTACCTTTGCTCCTGCGCGCACTGCCCTTCTCTCCACATTTATGTGTTTGTTTGTTTGTCTATCTAATCTTTTGGGTTTTTATTTCTAATGAGGTCGACCAGTTGTCTATTTATTATTTTTTTTACTACGCATCAAGCTGCGCTGCTTGTCTTTGCTCCTGTGTGCTCGCGCACTCTCGCCTTTTCCACTTATTTTTATTTTTGATTTATTTTGTCAATTTAAAAAAAAATACGCATCGTGCTGTGCTGTTTGTGTTTGCTTGAGTGCATTCGCGCGCTCTCGCTTTCTCCACTTTACAATTTTTTTGTTATTATTTATCTATTCCTGAGAGTTTATCTTATTTTTTATTTGTTTATTTAAATGAAGTCGACCAGTTGCCTGCCCTTCCTTCCATTATCCGTCACCGAGACAAACTGAACAAAGTTCTGAGGTCGACCTTGTAAAGATAAGGATTCAGGTCTGTCTGCTGTTTACCTTTGCTCCTGCGCGCACTGCCCTTCTCTCCACATTTATGTGTTTGTTTGTTTGTCTATCTAATCTTTTGGGTTTTTATTTCTAATGAGGTCGACCAGTTGTCTATTTATTATTTTTTTTACTACGCATCAAGCTGCGCTGCTTGTCTTTGCTCCTCTGTGCTCGCGCACTCTCGCCTTTTCCACTTATTTTTATTTTTGATTTATTTTTTATTTATTTTGTCAATTTAAAAAAAAAACGCATCGTGCTGTGCTGTTTGTGTTTGCTTGAGTGCATTCGCGCGCTCTCGCTTTCTCCACTTTACAATTTTTTTGTTATTATTTATCTATTCCTGAGAGTTTATCTTATTTTTTATTTGTTTATTTAAATGAAGTCGACCAGTTCCCTGCCCTTCCTTCCATTATCCATCACCGAGACAAACTGAACAATGTTCTGAGGTCGACCTTGTAAAGATAAGGATTCAGGTCTGTCTGCTGTTTACCTTTGCTCCTGCGCGCACTGCCCTTCTCTCCACATTTATGTGTTTGTTTGTCTATCTAATCTTTTGGGTTTTTATTCGACCAGTTGTCTATTTACTATTTTTTTTACTACGCATCAAGCTGCGCTGCTTGTCTTTGCTCCTGTGTGCTCGCGCACTCTCGACTTTTCCACTTATTTTTATTTTTGATTTATTTTTGATTTATTTTGTCAATTTAAAAAAAATACGCATCGTGCTGTGCTGTTTGTGTTTGCTTGAGTGCATTCGCGCGCTCTCGCTTTCTCCACTTTACAATTTTTTTGTTATTATTTATCTATTCCTGAGAGTTTATCTTATTTTTTATTTGTTTATTTAAATGAAGTCGACCAGTTGCCTGCCCTTCCTTCCATTATCCGTCACCGAGACAAACTGAACAAAGTTCTGAGGTCGACCTTGTAAAGATAAGGATTCAGGTCTGTCTGCTGTTTACCTTTGCTCCTGCGCGCACAGCCCTTCTCTCCACATTTATGTGTTTGTTTGTTTGTCTATCTAATTTTGGGTTTTTATTTCTAATGAGGTCGACCATTTGTCTATTTATTATTTTTTTTACTACGCATCAAGCTGCGCTGCTTGTCTTTGTATCCTGTGTGCTCGCGCACTCTCGCCTTTTACACTTATTTTTATTTTTGATTTATTTTTGATTTATTTTGTCAATTTATAAAAAATACGCATCGTGCTGTGCTGTTTGTGTTTGCTTGAGTGCATTCGCGCGCTCTCGCTTTCTCCACTTTACAATTTTTTTGTTATTATTTATCTATTCCTGAGAGTTTATCTTATTTTTTATTTGTTTATTTAAATGAAGTCGACCAGTTGCCTGCCCTTCCTTCCATTATCCGTCACCGAGACAAACTGAACAAAGTTCTGAGGTCGACCCTGTAAAGATAAGGATTCAGGTCTGTCTGCTGTTTACCTTTGCTCCTGCGCGCACTGCCCTTCTCTCCACATTTATGTGTTTGTTTGTTTGGCTATCTAATTTTGGGTTTTTATTTCTAATGAGGTCGACCAGTTGTCTATTTATTATTTTTTTTACTACGCATCAAGCTGCGCTGCTTGTCTTTGCTCCTGTGTGCTCGCGCACTCTCGCCTTTTCCACTTATTTTTATTTTTGATTTATTTTTGATTTATTTTGTCAAATTTAAAAAAAAAATACGCATCGTGCTGTGCTGTTTGTGTTTGCTTGAGTGCATTCGCGCGCTCTCGCTTTCTCCACTTTACAATTTTTTTGTTATTATTTATCTATTCCTGAGAGTTTATCTTATTTTTTATTTGTTTATTTAAATGAAGTCGACCAGTTCCCTGCCCTTCCTTCCATTATCCGTCACCGAGACAAACTGAACAAAGTTCTGAGGTCGACCTTGTAAAGATAAGGATTCAGGTCTGTCTGCTGTTTACCTTTGCTCCTGCGCGCACTGCCCTTCTCTCCACATTTATGTGTTTGTTTGTTTGTCTATCTAATCTTTTGGGTTTTTATTTCTAATGAGGTCGACCAGTTGTCTATTTATTATTTTTTTTACTACGCATCAAGCTGCGCTGCTTGTCTTTGCTCCTGTGTGCTCGCGCACTCTCGCCTTTTCCACTTATTTTTATTTTTGATTTATTTTTTATTTATTTTGTCAATTTAAAAAAAAAACGCATCGTGCTGTGCTGTTTGTGTTTGCTTGAGTGCATTCGCGCGCTCTCGCTTTCTCCACTTTACAATTTTTTTGTTATTATTTATCTATTCCTGAGAGTTTATCTTATTTTTTATTTGTTTATTTAAATGAAGTCGACCAGTTCCCTGCCCTTCCTTCCATTATCCGTCACCGAGACAAACTGAACAAAGTTCTGAGGTCGACCTTGTAAAGATAAGGATTCAGGTCTGTCTGCTGTTTACCTTTGCTCCTGCGCGCACTGCCCTTCTCTCCACATTTATGTGTTTGTTTGTTTGTCTATCTAATCTTTTGGGTTTTTATTCGACCAGTTGTCTATTTATTATTTTTTTTACTACGCATCAAGCTGCGCTGCCTGTCTTTGCTCCTGTGTGCTAGCGCACTCTCGCCTTTTCCACTTATTTTTATTTTTGATTCATTTTTGATTTATTTTGTCAATTTTAAAAAAAAATACGCATCGTGCTGTGCTGTTTGTGTTTGCTTGAGTGCATTCGCGCGCTCTCGCTTTCTCTATTTACAATTTTTTTTGTTATTATTTATCTATTCCTGAGAGTTTATCTTATTTTTTATTTGTTTATTTAAATGAAGTCGACCAGTTGCCTGCCCTTCCTTCCATTATCCGTCACCGAGACAAACTGAACAAAGTTCTGAGGTCGACCTTGTAAAGATAAGGATTCAGGTCTGTCTGCTGTTTACCTTTGCTCCTGCCCGCACTGCCCTTCTCTCCACATTTATGTGTTTGTTGGTTTGTCTATCTAATCTTTATGGTTTTTATTTCTAATGAGGTCGACCAGTTGTCTATTTATAATTTTTTTTACTACGCATAAAGCTGCGCTGCTTGTCTTTGCTCCTGTGTGCTTGCGCACTCTCGCCTTTTCCACTTATTTTTATTTTTGATTTATTTTTGATTTATTTGGTCAATTTTAAAAAAAATACGCATCGTGCTGTGCTGTTTGTGTTTGCTTGAGTGTATTCGCGCGCTCTCGCTTTCTCTACTTTACAATTTTTTTGTTATTATTTATCTATTCCTGAGAGTTTATCTTATTTTTTATTTGTTTATTTAAATGAAGTCGACCAGTTGCCTGCCCTTCCTTCCATTATCCGTCACCGAGACAAACTGAACAAAGTTCTGAGGTCGACCTTGTAAAGGTAAGGATTCAGGTCTGTCTGCTGTTTACCTTTGCTCCTGCGCGCACTGCCCTTCTCTCCACATTTATGTGTTTGTTTGTTTGTCTATCTAATTTTGGGTTTTTATTTCTAATGAGGTCGACCAGTTGTCTATTTATTATTTTTTTTACTACGCATCAAGCTGCGCTGCTTGTCTTTGCTCCTGTGTGCTCGCGCACTCTCGCCTTTTCCACTTATTTTTATTTTTGATTTATTTTTGATTTATTTTGTCAAATTAAAAAAAAAATACCCATCGTGCTGTCCTGTTTGTGTTTGCTTGAGTGCATTCGCGCGCTCTCGCTTTCTCCACTTTACAATTTTTTTGTTATTATTTATCTATTCCTGAGAGTTTATCTTATTTTTTATTTGTTTATTTAAATGAAGTCGACCAGTTGCCTGCCCTTCCTTCCATTATCCGTCACCGAGACAAACTGAACAAAGTTCTGAGGTCGACCTTGTAAAGATAAGGATTCAGGTCTGTCTGCTGTTTACCTTTGCTCCTGCCCGCACTGCCCTTCTCTCCACATTTATGTGTTTGTTTGTTTGTCTATCTAATCTTTTGGGTTTTTATTTCTAATGAGGTCGACCAGTTGTCTATTTATTATTGTTTTTACTACGCATCAAGCTGCGCTGCTTGTCTTTGCTCCTGTGTGCTCGCGCACTCTCGCCATTTCCACTTATTTTTATTTTTGATTTATTTTTGATTTATTTTGTCAATTTTAAAAAAAAATGCGCATCGTGCTGTGCTGTTTGTGTTTGCTTGAGTGCATTCGTGCGCTCTCGCTTTCTCCACTTTACAGTTTTTTTGTTATTATTTATCTATTCCTGAGAGTTTATCTTATTTTTTATTTGTTTATTTAAATGAAGTCGACCAGTTGCCTGCCCTTCCTTCCATTAACCGTCACCGAGACAAACTGAACAAAGTTGTGAGGTCGACCTTGTAAAGATAAGGAATCAGGTCTGTCTGCTGTTTACCTTTGCTCCAGCCCGCACTGCCCTTCTCTCCACATTTATGTGTTTGTTTGTTTGTCTATCTATTCTTTTGGGTTTTTATTTCTAATGAGGTCGACCAGTTGTCTATTTATTATTGTTTTTACTAAGCATCAAGCTGCGCTGCTTGTCTTTGCTCCTGTGTGCTCGCGCACTCTCGCCTTTTCCACTTATTTTTATTTTTGATTTATTTTTGATTTATTTTGTCAATTTTAAAAAAAAATATGCATCGTGCTGTGCTGTTTGTGTTTGCTTGAGTGCATTCGCGCGCTCTCGCTTTCTCCACTTTACAATTTTTTTGTTATTATTTATCTATTCCTGAGAGTTTATCTTATTTTTTATTTGTTTATTTAAATGAAGTCGACCAGTTGCCTGCCCTTCCTTCCATTATCCGTCACCGAGACAAACTGAACAAAGTTCTGAGGTCGACCTTGTAAAGATAAGGATTCAGGTCTGTCTGCTGTTTACCTTTGCTCCAGCGCGCACTGCCCTTCTCTCCACATTTATGTGTTTGTTTGTTTGTCTATCTAATCTTTTGGGTTTTTATTTCTAATGAGGTCGACCAGTTGTCTATTTATCATTGTTTTTTACTACGCATCAAGCTGCGCTGCTTGTCTTTGCTCCTGTGTGCTCGCGCACTCTCGCCTTTTCCACTTATTTTTATTTTTGATTTATTTTGTCAATTTAAAAAAAATACGCATCCTGCTGTGCTGTTTGTGTTTGCTTGAGTGCATTCGCGCGCTCTCGCTTTCTCCACTTTACAATTTTTTTGTTATTATTTATCTATTCCTGAGAGTTTATCTTATTTTTTATTTGTTTATTTAAATGAAGTCGACCAGTTCCCTGCCCTTCCTTCCATTATCCGTCACCGAGACAAACTGAACAAAGTTCTGAGGTCGACCTTGTAAATATAAGGATTCAGGTCTGTCTGCTGTTTACCTTTGCTCCTGCCCGCACTGCCCTTCTCTCCACATTTATGTGTTTGTTTGTTTGTCTATCTAATCTTTTGGGTTTTTATTTCTAATGAGGTCGACCAGTTGTCTATTGATTATTTTTTTTACTACGCATCAAGCTGCGCTGCTTGTCTTTGCTCCTGTGTGCTCGCGCACTCTCGCCTTTTCCACTTATTTTTATTTTTGATTTATTTTTGATTTATTTTGTCAATTTAAAAAAAATACGCAACGTGCTGTGCTGTTTGTGTTTGCTTGAGTGCATTCGCGCGCTCTCGCTTTCTCCACTTTACAATTTTTTTGTTATTATTTATGTATTCCTGAGAGTTTATCTTATTTTTTATTTGTTTATTTAAATGAAGTCGACCAGTTGCCTGCCCTTCCTTCCATTATCCGTCACCGAGACAAACTGAACAAAGTTCTGAGGTCGACCTTGTAAAGATAAGGATTCAGGTCTGTCTGCTGTTTACCTTTGCTCCTGCGCGCACTGCCCTTCTCTCCACATTTATGTGTTTGTTTGTTTGTCTATCTAATTTTGGGTTTTTATTTCTAATGAGGTCGACCAGTTGTCTATTTATTATTTTTTTTACTACGCATCAAGCTGCGCTGCTTGTCTTAGCTCCTGTGTGTTCGCGCACTCTCGCCTTTTCCACTTATTTTTATTTTTGATTTATTTTTGATTTATTTTGTCAAATTTAAAAAAAAATACGCATCGTGCTGTGCTGTTTGTGTTTGCTTGAGTGCATTCGCGCGCTCTCGCTTTCTCCACTTTACAATTTTTTTGTTATTATTTATCTATTCCTGAGAGTTTATCTTATTTTTTATTTGTTTATTTAAATTAAGTCGACCAGTTGCCTGCCCTTCCTTCCATTATCCGTCACCGAGACAAACTGAAGAAAGTTCTGAGGTCGACCTTGTAAAGATAAGGATTCAGGGCTGTCTGCTGTTTACCTTTGCTCCTGCGCGCACTGCCCTTCTCTCCACATTTATGTGTTTGTTTGTTTGTCTATCTAATCTTTTGGGTTTTTATTTCTAATGAGGTCGACCAGTTGTCTATTTATTATTTTTTTTACTACGCATCAAGCTGCGCTGCTTGTCTTTGCTCCTGTGTGCTCGCGCACTCTCGCCTTTTCCACTTATTTTTATTTTTGATTTATTTTTGATTTATTTTGTCAATTTTAAAAAAAAATACGCATCGTGCTGTGCTGTTTGTGTTTGCTTGAGTGCATTCGCGCGCTCTCGCTTTCTCCACTTTACAATTTTTTTGTTATTATTTATCTATTCCTGAGAGTTTATCTTATTTTTTATTTGTTTATTTAAATGAAGTCGACCAGTTGCCTGCCCTTCCTTCCATTATCCGTCACCGAGACAAACTGAACAAAGTTCTGAGGTCGACCTTGTAAAGATAAGGATTCAGGTCTGCCTGCTGTTTACCTTTGCTCCTGCGCGCACTGCCCTTCTCTCCACATTTAGGTGTTTGTTTGTTTGTCTATCTAAAATTTTGGGTTTTTATTTCTAATGAGGTCGACCAGTTGTCTATTTATTATTTTTTTTACTAAGCATCAAGCTGCGCTGCTTGTCTTTGCTCCTGTGTGCTCGCGCACTCTCGACTTTTCCACTTATTTTTATTTTTGATTTATTTTTGATTTATTTTGTCAATTTTAAAAAAAAATACGCATCGTGCTGTGCTGTTTGTGTTTGCTTGAGTGCATTCGCGCACTCTCGCTTTCTCCACTTTACAATTTTTTTGTTATTATTTATCTATTCCTGAGAGTTTATCTTATTTTTTATTTGTTTATTTAAATGAAGTCGACCAGTTGCCTGCCCTTCCTTCCATTATCCGTCACCGAGACAAACTGAACAAAGTTCTGAGGTCGACCTTCTAAAGATAAGGATTCAGGTCTGTCTGCTGTTTACCTTTGCTCCTGCGCGCACTGCCCTTCTCTCCACATTTATGTGTTTGTTTGTTTGTCTATTTAATTTTGGGTTTTTATTTCTAATGAGGTCGACCAGTTGTCTATTTATTATTTTTTTTACTACGCATCAAGCTGCGCTGCTTGTCTTTGCTCCTGTGTGCTCGCGCACTCTCGCCTTTTCCACTTATTTTTATTTTTGATTTATTTTTGATTTATTTTGTCAAATTTAAAAAAAATACGCATCGTGCTGTGCTGTTTGTGTTTGCTTGAGTGCATTCGCGCGCTCTCGCTTTCTCCACTTTACAATTTTTTTGTTATTATTTATCTATTCCTGAGAGTTTATCTTATTTTTTATTTGTTTATTTAAATGAAGTCGACCAGTTGCCTGCCCTTCCTTCCATTAACCGTCACCGAGACAAACTGAACAAAGTTGTGAGGTCGACCTTGTAAAGATAAGGAATCAAGTCTGTCTGCTGTTTACCTTTGCTCCTGCGCGCACTGCCCTTCTCTCCACATTTATGTGTTTGTTTGTTTGTCTATCTAATCTTTTGGGTTTTTATTTCTAATGAGGTCGACCAGTTGTCTATTTATTATTTTTTTTACTACGCATCAAGCTGCGCTGCTTGTCTTTGCTCCTGTGTGCTCGCGCACTCTCGCCTTTTCCACTTATTTTTATTTTTGATTTATTTTTGATTTATTTTGTCAATTTTAAAAAAAAATATGCATCGTGCTGTGCTGTTTGTGTTTGCTTGAGTGCATTCGCGCGCTCTCGCTTTCTCCACTTTACAATTTTTTTGTTTTTATTTATCTATTCCTGAGAGTTTATCTTATTTTTTATTTGTTTATTTAAATGAAGTCGACCAGTTGCCTGCCCTTCCTTCCATTATCCGTCACAGAGACAAACTGAACAAAGTTCTGAGGTCGACCTTGTAAAGATAAGGATTCAGGTCTGTCTGCTGTTTACCTTTGCTCCTGCGCGCACTGCCCTTCTCTCCACATTTATGTGTTTGTTTGTTTGTCTATCTAATCTTTTGGGTTTTTATTTATAATGAGGTCGACCAGTTGTCTATTTATTATTGTTTTTTACTACGCATCAAGCTGCGCTGCTTGTCTTTGCTCCTGTGTGCTCGCGCACTCTCGCCTTTTCCACTTATTTTTATTTTTGATTTATTTTGTCAATTTAAAAAAAATACGCATCGTGCTGTGCTGTTTGTGTTTGCTTGAGTGCATTCGCGCGCTCTCGCTTTCTCCACTTTACAATTTTTTTGTTATTATTTATCTATTCCTGAGAGTTTATCTTATTTTTTATTTGTTTATTTAAATGAAGTCGACCAGTTGCCTGCCCTTCCTTCCATTATCCGTCACCGAGACAAACTGAACAAAGTTCTGAGGTCGACCTTGTAAAGATAAGGATTCAGGTCTGTCTGCTGTTTACCTTTGCTCCTGCGCGCACAGCCCTTCTCTCCACATTTATGTGTTTGTTTGTTTGTGTATCTAATTTTGGGTTTTTATTTCTAATGAGGTCGACCAGTTGTCTATTTATTATTTTTTTTACTACGCATCAAGCTGCGCTGCTTGTCTTTGCTCCTGTGTGCTCGCGCACTCTCGCCTTTTCCACTTATTTTTATTTTTGATTTATTTTTGATTTATTTTGTCAATTTAAAAAAAAATACGCATCGTGCTGTGCTGTTTGTGTTTGCTTGAGTGCATTCGCGCGCTCTCGCTTTCTCCACTTTACAATTTTTTTGTTTTTATTTATCTATTCCTGAGAGTTTATCTTATTTTTTATTTGTTTATTTAAATGAAGTCGACCAGTTGCCTGCCCTTCCTTCCATTATCCGTCACCGAGACAAACTGAACAAAGTTCTGAGGTCGACCTTGTAAAGGTAAGGATTCAGGTCTGTCTGCTGTTTACCTTTGCTCCTGCGCGCACTGCCCTTCTCTCCACATTTATGTGTTTGTTTGTTTGTCTATCTAATTTTGGGTTTTTATTTCTAATGAGGTCGACCAGTTGTCTATTTATTATTTTTTTTACTACGCATCAAGCTGCGCTGCTTGTCTTTGCTCCTGTGCGGTCGCGCACTCTCGCCTTTTCCACTTATTTTTATTTTTGATTTATTTTTGATTTATTTTGTCAAATTTAAAAAAAAAATACGCATCGTGCTGTGCTGTTTGTGTTTGCTTGAGTGCATTCGCGCGCTCTCGCTTTCTCCACTTTACAATTTTTTTGTTATTATTTATCTATTCCTGAGAGTTTATCTTATTTTTTATTTGTTTATTTAAATGAAGTCGACCAGTTGCCTGCCCTTCCTTCCATTATCCGTCACCGAGACAAACTGAACAAAGTTCTGAGGTCGACCTTGGAAAGATAAGGATTCAGGTCTGTCTGCTGTTTACCTTTGCTCCTGCGCGCACTGCCCTTCTCTCCACATTTATGTGTTTGTTTGTTTGTCTATCTATTCTTTTGGGTTTTTATTTCTAATGAGGTCGACCAGTTGTCTATTTATTATTTTTTTTACTACGCATCAAGCTGCGCTGCTTGTCTTTGCTCCTGTGTGCTCGCGCACTCTCGCCTTTTCCACTTATTTTTATTTTTGATTTATTTTTGATTTATTTTGTCAATTTAAAAAAAAAATATGCATCGTGCTGTGCTGTTTGTGTTTGCTTGAGTGCATTCGCGCGCTCTCGCTTTCTCCACTTTACAATTTTTTTGTTATTATTTATCTATTCCTGAGAGTTTATCTTATTTTTTATTTGTTTATTTAAATGAAGTCGACCAGTTGCCTGCCCTTCCTTCCATTATCCGTCACCGAGACAAACTGAACAAAGTTCTGAGGTCGACCTTGGAAAGATAAGGATTCAGGTCTGTCTGCTGTTTACCTTTGCTCCTGCGCGCACTGCCCTTCTCTCCACATTTATGTGTTTGTTTGTTTGTCTATCTAATCTTTTGGGTTTTTATTTCTAATGAGGTCGACCAGTTGTCTATTTATTATTTTTTTTACTACGCATCAAGCTGCGCTGCTTGTCTTTGCTCCTGTGTGCTCGCGCACTCTCGCCTTTTCCACTTATTTTTATTTTTGATTTATTTTGTCAATTTAAAAAAAAATACGCATCGTGCTGTGCTGTTTGTGTTTGCTTGAGTGCATTCGCGCGCTCTCGCTTTCTCCACTTTACAATTTTTTTGTTATTTTTTATCTATTCCTGAGAGTTTATCTTATTTTTTATTTGTTTATTTAAATGAAGTCGACCAGTTGCCTGCCCTTCCTTCCATTATCCGTCACCGAGACAAACTGAACAAAGTTCTGAGGTCGACCTTGTAAAGATAAGGATTCAGGTCTGTCTGCTGTTTACCTTTGCTCCTGCGCGCACTGCCCTTCTCTCCACATTTATGTGTTTGTTTGTTTGTCTATCTAATCTTTTGGGTTTTTATTCGACCAGTTGTCTATTTATTATTTTTTTTACTACGCATCAAGCTGCGCTGCCTGTCTTTGCTCCTATGTGCTAGCGCACTCTCGCCTTTTCCACTTATTTTTATTTTTGATTCATTTTTGATTTATTTTGTCAATTTTAAAAAAAAATACGCATCGTGCTGTGCTGTTTGTGTTTGCTTGAGTGCATTCGCGCGCTCTCGCTTTCTCCACTTTACAATTTTTTTGTTATTATTTATCTATTCCTGAGAGTTTATCTTATTTTTTATTTGTTTATTTAAATGAAGTCGACCAGTTGCCTGCCCTTCCTTCCATTATCCGTCACCGAGACAAACTGAACAAAGTTCTGAGGTCGACCTTGGAAAGATAAGGATTCAGGTCTGTCTGCTGTTTACCTTTGCTCCTGCGCGCACTGCCCTTCTCTCCACATTTATGTGTTTGTTTGTTTGTCTATCTATTCTTTTGGGTTTTTATTTCTAATGAGGTCGACCAGTTGTCTATTTATTATTTTTTTTACTACGCATCAAGCTGCGCTGCTTGTCTTTGCTCCTGTGTGCTCGCGCACTCTCGCCTTTTCCACTTATTTTTATTTTTGATTTATTTTTGATTTATTTTGTCAATTTAAAAAAAAATACGCATCGTGCTGTGCTGTTTGTGTTTGCTTGAGTGCATTCGCGCGCTCTCGCTTTCTCCACTTTACAATTTTTTTGTTATTATTTATCTATTCCTGAGAGTTTATCTTATTTTTTATTTGTTTATTTAAATGAAGTCGACCAGTTGCCTGCCCTTCCTTCCATTATCCGTCACCGAGACAAACTGAACAAAGTTCTGAGGTCGACCTTGTAAAGATAAGGATTCAGGTCTGTCTGCTGTTTACCTTTGCTCCTGCGCGCACTGCCCTTCTCTCCACATTTATGTGTTTGTTTGTTTGTCTATCTAATCTTTTGGGTTTTTATTTCTAATGAGGTCGACCAGTTGTCTATTTATTATTTTTTTTACTACGCATCAAGCTGCGCTGCTTGTCTTTGCTCCTGTGTGCTCGCGCACTCTCGCCTTTTCCACTTATTTTTATTTTTGATTTATTTTGTCAATTTAAAAAAAAATACGCATCGTGCTGTGCTGTTTGTGTTTGCTTGAGTGCATTCGCGCGCTCTCGCTTTCTCCACTTTACAATTTTTTTGTTATTATTTATCTATTCCTGAGAGTTTATCTTATTTTTTATTTGTTTATTTAAATGAAGTCGACCATTTCCTGCCCTTCCTTCCATTATCCGTCACCGAGACAAACTGAACAAAGTTCTGAGGTCGACCTTGTAAAGATAAGGATTCAGGTCTGTCTGCTGTTTACCTTTGCTCCTGCGCGCACTGCCCTTCTCTCCACATTTATGTGTTTGTTTGTTTGTCTATCTAATCTTTTGGGTTTTTATTTCTAATGAGGTCGACCAGTTGTCTATTTATTATTTTTTTTACTACGCATCAAGCTGCGCTGCTTGTCTTTGCTCCTGTGTGCTCGCGCACTCTCGCCTTTTCCACTTATTTTTATTTTTGATTTATTTTTTATTTATTTTGTCAATTTAAAAAAAAAACGCATCGTGCTGTGCTGTTTGTGTTTGCTTGAGTGCATTCGCGCGCTCTCGCTTTCTCCACTTTACAATTTTTTTGTTATTATTTATCTATTCCTGAGAGTTTATCTTATTTTTTATTTGTTTATTTAAATGAAGTCGACTAGTTCCCTGCCCTTCCTTCCATTATCCGTCACCGAGACAAACTGAACAAAGTTCTGAGGTCGACCTTGTAAAGATAAGGATTCAGGTCTGTCTGCTGTTTACCTTTGCTCCTGCGCGCACTGCCCTTCTCTCCACATTTATGTGTTTGTTTGTTTGTCTATCTAATCTTTTGGGTTTTTATTCGACCAGTTGTCTATTTATTATTTTTTTTACTACGCATCAAGCTGCGCTGCCTGTCTTTGCTCCTGTGTGCTAGCGCACTCTCGCCTTTTCCACTTATTTTTATTTTTGATTCATTTTTGATTTATTTTGTCAATTTTAAAAAAAAATACGCATCGTGCTGTGCTGTTTGTGTTTGCTTGAGTGCATTCGCGCGCTCTCGCTTTCTCTACTTTACAATTTTTTTTGTTATTATTTATCTATTCCTGAGAGTTTATCTTATTTTTTATTTGTTTATTTAAATGAAGTCGACCAGTTGCCTGCCCTTCCTTCCATTATCCGTCACCGAGACAAACTGAACAAAGTTCTGAGGTCGACCTTGTAAAGATAAGGATTCAGGTCTGTCTGCTGTTTACCTTTGCTCCTGGGCGCACAGCCCTTCTCTCCACATTTATGTGTTTGTTTGTTTGTCTATCTAATTTTGGGTTTTTATTTCTAATGAGGTCGACCAGTTGTCTATTTATTATTTTTTTTACTACGCATCAAGCTGCGCTGCTTGTCTTTGCTCCTGTGTGCTCGCGCACTCTCGCCTTTTCCACTTATTTTTATTTTTGATTTATTTTTGATTTATTTTGTCAATTTAAAAAAAATACGCATCGTGCTGTGCTGTTTGTGTTTGCTTGAGTGCATTCGCGCGCTCTCGCTTTCTCTACTTTACAATTTTTTTGTTATTATTTATCTATTCCTGAGAGTTTATCTTATTTTTTATTTGTTTATTTAAATGAAGTCGACCAGTTGCCTGCCCTTCCTTCCATTATCCGTCACCGAGACAAACTGAACAAAGTTCTGAGGTCGACCTTGTAAAGATAAGGATTCAGGTCTGTCTGCTGTTTACCTTTGCTCCTGCGCGCACTGCCCTTCTCTCCACATTTATGTGTTTGTTTGTTTGTCTATCTAATTTTGGGTTTTTATTTCTAATGAGGTCGACCAGTTGTCTATTTATTATTTTTTTTACTACGCATCAAGCTGCGCTGCTTGTCTTTGCTCCTGTGTGCCTGCGCACTCTCGCCTTTTCCACTTATTTTTATTTTTGATTTATTTTTGATTTATTTTGTCAAATTTAAAAAAAAAATACGCATCGTGCTGTGCTGTTTGTGTTTGCTTGAGTGCATTCGCCCGCTCTCGCTTTCTCCACTTTACAATTTTTTTGTTATTATTTATCTATTCCTGAGAGTTTATCTTATTTTTTATTTGTTTATTTAAATGAAGTCGACCAGTTGCCTGCCCTTCCTTCCATTATCCGTCACCGAGACAAACTGAACAAAGTTCTGAGTTCGACCTTGGAAAGATAAGGATTCAGGTCTGTCTGCTGTTTACCTTTGCTCCTGCGCGCACTGCCCTTCTCTCCACATTTATGTGTTTGTTTGTTTGTCTATCTAATCTTTTGGGTTTTTATTTCTAATGAGGTCGACCAGTTGTCTATTTATTATTTTTTTTACTACGCATCAAGCTGCGCTGCCTGTCTTTGCTCCTGTGTGCTCGCGCACTCTCGCCTTTTCCACTTATTTTTATTTTTGATTTATTTTGTCAATTTAAAAAAAAATACGCATCGTGCTGTGCTGTTTGTGTTTGCTTGAGTGCATTCGCGCGCTCTCGCTTTCTCCACTTTACAATTTTTTTGTTATTATTTATCTATTCCTGAGAGTTTATCTTATTTTTTATTTGTTTATTTAAATGAAGTCGACCAGTGGCCTGCCCTTCCTTCCATTATCCGTCACCGAGACAAACTGAACAAAGTTCTGAGGTCGACCTTGTAAAGATAAGGATTCAGGTCTGTCTGCTGTTTACCTTTGCTCCTGCGCGCACTGCCCTTCTCTCCACATTTATGTGTTTGTTTGTTTGTCTATCTAATCTTTTGGGTTTTTATTTCTAATGAGGTCGACCAGTTGTCTATTTATTATTTTTTTTACTACGCATCAAGCTGCGCTGCTTGTCTTTGCTCCTGTGTGCTCGCGCACTCTCGCCTTTTCCACTTATTTTTATTTTTGATTTATTTTTTATTTATTTTGTCAATTTAAAAAAAAAACGCATCGTGCTGTGCTGTTTGTGTTTGCTTGAGTGCATTCGCGCGCTCTCGCTTTCTCCACTTTACAATTTTTTTGTTATTATTTATCTATTCCTGAGAGTTTATCTTATTTTTTATTTGTTTATTTAAATGAAGTCGACCAGTTCCCTGCCCTTCCTTCCATTATCCGTCACCGAGACAAACTGAACAAAGTTCTGAGGTCGACCTTGTAAAGATAAGGATTCAGGTCTGTCTGCTGTTTACCTTTGCTCCTGCGCGCACTGCCCTTCTCTCCACATTTATGTGTTTGTTTGTTTGTCTATCTAATCTTTTGGGTTTTTATTCGACCAGTTGTCTATTTATTATTTTTTTTACTACGCATCAAGCTGCGCTGCCTGTCTTTGCTCCTGTGTGCTAGCGCACTCTCGCCTTTTCCACTTATTTTTATTTTTGATTTATTTTTGATTTATTTTGTCAATTTTAAAAAAAAATACGCATCGTGCTGTGCTGTTTGTGTTTGCTTGAGTGCATTCGCGCGCTCTCGCTTTCTCTACTTTACAATTTTTTTTGTTATTATTTATCTATTCCTGAGAGTTTATCTTATTTTTTATTTGTTTATTTAAATGAAGTCGACCAGTTGCCTGCCCTTCCTTCCATTATCCGTCACCGAGACAAACTGAACAAAGTTGTGAGGTCGACCTTGTAAAGATAAGGATTCAGGTCTGTCTGCTGTTTACCTTTGCTCCTGCGCGCACTGCCCTTCTCTCCACATTTAGGTGTTTGTTTGTTTGTCTATCTAATCTTTTGGGTTTTTATTTCTAATGAGGTCGACCAGTTGTCTATTTATTATTTTTTTTACTAAGCATCAAGCTGCGCTGCTTGTCTTTGCTCCTGTGTGCTCGCGCACTCTCGACTTTTCCACTTATTTTTATTTTTGATTTATTTTGTCAATTTTAAAAAAAAATACGCATCGTGCTGTGCTGTTTGTGTTTGCTTGAGTGCATTCGCGCACTCTCGCTTTCTCTACTTTACAATTTTTTTGTTATTATTTATCTATTCCTGAGAGTTTATCTTATTTTTTATTTGTTTATTTAAATGAAGTCGACCAGTTGCCTGCCCTTCCTTCCATTATCCGTCACCGAGACAAACTGAACAAAGTTCTGAGGTCGACCTTGGAAAGATAAGGATTCAGGTCTGTCTGCTGTTTATCTTTGCTCCTGCGCGCACTGCCCTTCTCTCCACATTTATGTGTTTGTTTGTTTGTCTATCTAATCTTTTGGGTTTTTATTTCTAATGAGGTCGACCAGTTGTCTATTTATTATTTTTTTTACTACGCATCAAGCTGCGCTGCTTGTCTTTGCTCCTGTGTGCTCGCGCACTCTCGCCTTTTCCACTTATTTTTATTTTTGATTTATTTTGTCAATTTAAAAAAAAATACGCATCGTGCTGTGCTGTTTGTGTTTGCTTGAGTGCATTCGCGCGCTCTCGCTTTCTCCACTTTACAATTTTTTTGTTATTATTTATCTATTCCTGAGAGTTTATCTTATTTTTTATTTGTTTATTTAAATGAAGTCGACCAGTTGCCTGCCCTTCCTTCCATTATCCGTCACCGAGACAAACTGAACAAAGTTCTGAGGTCGACCTTGTAAAGATAAGGATTCAGGTCTGTCTGCTGTTTACCTTTGCTCCTGCGCGCACTGCCCTTCTCTCCACATTTATGTGTTTGTTTGTTTGTCTATCTAATCTTTTGGGTTTTTATTTCTAATGAGGTCGACCAGTTGTCTATTTATTATTTTTTTTACTACGCATCAAGCTGCGCTGCTTGTCTTTGCTCCTGTGTGCTCGCGCACTCTCGCCTTTTCAACTTATTTTTATTTTTGATTTATTTTTTATTTATTTTGTCAATTTAAAAAAAAAACGCATCGTGCTGTGCTGTTTGTGTTGGCTTGAGTGCATTCGCGCGCTCTCGCTTTCTCCACTTTACAATTTTTTTGTTATTATTTATCTATTCCTGAGAGTTTATCTTATTTTTTATTTGTTTATTTAAATGAAGTCGACCAGTTCCCTGCCCTTCCTTCCATTATCCGTCACCGAGACAAACTGAACAAAGTTCTGAGGTCGACCTTGTAAAGATAAGGATTCAGGTCTGTCTGCTGTTTACCTTTGCTCCTGCGCGCACTGCCCTTCTCTCCACATTTATGTGTTTGTTTGTTTGTCTATCTAATCTTTTGGGTTTTTATTTCTAATGAGGTCGACCAGTTGTCTATTTATTATTTTTTTTACTACGCATCAAGCTGCGCTGCTTGTCTTTGCTCCTGTGTGCTCGCGCACTCTCGCCTTTTCCACTTATTTTTATTTTTGATTTATTTTTGATTTATTTTGTCAATTTTAAAAAAAAATATGCATCGTGCTGTGCTGTTTGTGTTTGCTTGAGTGCATTCGCGCGCTCTCGCTTTCTCCACTTGACAATTTTTTTGTTATTATTTATCTATTCCTGAGAGTTTATCTTATTTTTTATTTGTTTATTTAAATGAAGTCGACCAGTTGCCTGCCCTTCCTTCCATTATCCGTCACCGAGACAAACTGAACAAAGTTCTGAGGTCGACCTTGTAAAGATAAGGATTCAGGTCTGTCTGCTGTTTACCTTTGCTCCTGCGCGCACTGCCCTTCTCTCCACATTTATGTGTTTGTTTGTTTGTCTATCTAATCTTTTGGGTTTTTATTTCTAATGAGGTCGACCAGTTGTCTATTTATTATTTTTTTTACTACGCATCAAGCTGCGCTGCTTGTCTTTGCTCCAGTGTGCTCGCGCACTCTAGCCTTTTCCTCTTATTTTTATTTTTGATTTAATTTTGATTTATTTTGTCAATTAAAAAAAATACGCATCGTGCTGTGCTGTTTTTGTTTGCTTGAGTGCATTCGAGCGCTCTCGCTTTCTCCACTTTACAATTTTTTTGTTATTATTTATCTATTCCTGAGAGTTTATCTTATTTTTTATTTGTTTATTTAAATGAAGTCGACCAGTTGCCTGCCCTTCCTTCCATTATCCGTCACCGAGACAAACTGAACAAAGTTCTGAGGTCGACCTTGTAAAGATAAGGATTCAGGTCTGTCTGCTGTTTACCATTGCTCCATCCGCGCACTGCCCTTCTCTCCACATTTATGTGTTTGTTTGTTTGTCTATCTAATCTTTTGGGTTTTTATTTCTAATGAGGTCGACCAGTTGTCTATTTATTATTGTTTTTTACTACGCATCAAGCTGCGCTGCTTGTCTTTGCTCCTGTGTGCTCGCGCACTCTCGCCTTTTCCACTTATTTTTATTTTTGATTTATTTTGTCAATTTAAAAAAAATACGCATCGTGCTGTGCTGTTTGTGTTTGCTTGAGTGCATTCGCGCGCTCTCGCTTTCTCCACTTTACAATTTTTTTGTTATTATTTATCTATTCCTGAGAGTTTATCTTATTTTTTATTTGTTTATTTAAATGAAGTCGACCAGTTGCCTGCCCTTCCTTCCATTATCCGTCACCGAGACAAACTGAACAAAGTTCTGAGGTCGACCTTGTAAAGATAAGGATTCAGGTCTGTCTGCTGTTTACCTTTGCTCCTGCGCGCACTGCCCTTCTCTCCACATTTATGTGTTTGTTTGTTTGTCTATCTAATCTTTTGGGTTTTTATTTCTAATGAGGTCGACCAGTTGTCTATTTATTATTTTTTTTACTACGCATCAAGCTGCGCTGCCTGTCTTTGCTCCTGTGTGCTCGCGCACCCTCGACTTTTCCACTTATTTTTATTTTTGATTTATTTTTGATCTATTTTGTCAATTTTAAAAAAAAAATACGCATCGTGCTGTGCTGTTTGTGTTTGCTTGAGTGCATTCGCGCGCTCTCGCTTTCTCCACTTTACAATTTTTTTGTTATTATTTATCTATTCCTGAGAGTTTATCTTATTTTTTATTTGTTTATTTAAATGAAGTCGACCAGTTGCCTGCCCTTCCTTCCATTATCCGTCACCGAGACAAACTGAACAAAGTGCTGAGGTCGACCTTGTAAAGATAAGGATTCAGGTCTGTCTGCTGTTTACCTTTGCTCCTGCCCGCACTGCCCTTCTCTCCACATTTATGTGTTTGTTTGTTTGTCTATCTAATCTTTTGGGTTTTTATTTCTAATGAGGTCGACCAGTTGTCTATTTATTATTGTTTTTACTACGCATCAAGCTGCGCTGCTTGTCTTTGCTCCTGTGTGCTCGCGCACTCTCGACTTTTCCACTTATTTTTATTTTTGATTTATTTTTGATTTATTTTGTCAATTTTAAAAAAAAATACGCATCGTGCTGTGCTGTTTGTGTTTGCTTGAGTGCATTCGCGCGCTCTCGCTTTCTCCACTTTACAATTTTTTTGTTATTATTTATCTATTCCTGAGTGTTTATCTTATTTTTTATTTGTTTATTTAAATGAAGTCGACCAGTTGCCTGCCCTTCCTTCCATTATCCGTCACCGAGACAAACTGAACAAAGTGCTGAGGTCGACCTTGTAAAGATAAGGATTCAGGTCTGTCTGCTGTTTACCTTTGCTCCTGCGCGCACAGCCCTTCTCTCCACATTTATGTGTTTGTTTGTTTGTCTATCTAATTTTGGGTTTTTATTTCTAATGAGGTCGACCAGTTGTCTATTTATTATTTTTTTTACTACGCATCAAGCTGCGCTGCTTGTCTTTGCTCCTGTGTGCTCGCGCACTCTCGCCTTTTCCACTTATTTTTATTTTTGATTTATTTTTGATTTATTTTGTCAATTTAAAAAAAATACGCATCGTGCTGTGCTGTTTGTGTTTGCTTGAGTGCATTCGCGCGCTCTCGCTTTCTCCACTTTACAATTTTTTTGTTATTATTTATCTATTCCTGAGAGTTTATCTTATTTTTTATTTGTTTATTTAAATGAAGTCGACCAGTTGCCTGCCCTTCCTTCCTTTATCTGTCACCGAGACAAACTGAACAAAGTTCTGAGGTCGACCTTGTAAAGATACGGATTCGGGTCTGTCTGCTGTTTACCTTTGCTCCTGCGCGCACTGCCCTTCTCTCCACATTTATGTGTTTGTTTCTTTGTGTATCTAATCTTTTGGGTTTTTATTTCTAATGAGGTCGACCAGTTGTCTATTTATTATTTTTTTACTACGCATCAAGCTGCGCTGCTTGTCTTTGCTCCTGTGTGCTCGCGCACTCTCGCCTTTTCCACTTATTTTTATTTTTGATTTATTTTTGATTTATTTTGTCAATTTAAAAAAAAAGTACGCATCGTGCTGTGCTGTTTGTGTTTGCTTGAGTGCATTCGCGCGCTCTCGCTTTCTCCACTTTACAATTTTTTTGTTATTATTTATCTATTCCTGAGAGTTTATCTAATTTTTTGTTTGTTTATTTAAATGAAGTCGACCAGTTGCCTGCCCTTCCTTCCATTATCCGTCACCGAGACAAACTGAACAAAGTTCTGAGGTCGACCTTGTAAAGATAAGGATTCAGGTCTGTCTGCTGTTTACCTTTGCTCCTGCGCGCACTGCCCTTCTCTCCACATTTATGTGTTGGTTTGTTTGTCTATCTAATCTTTTGGGTTTTTATTTCTAATGAGGTCGACCAGTTGTCTATTTATTATTTTTTTTACTACGCATCAAGCTGCGCTGCTTGTCTTTGCTCCTGTGTGCTCGCGCACTCTCGCCTTTTCCACTTATTTTTATTTTTGATTTATTTTTGATTTATTTTGTCAATTTAAAAAAAATACGCATCGTGCTGTGCTGTTTGTGTTTGCTTGAGTGCATTCGCGCGCTCTCGCTTTCTCCACTTTACAATTTTTTTGTTATTATTTATCTATTCCTGAGAGTTTATCTTATTTTTCATTTGTTTATTTAAATGAAGTCGACCAGTTGCCTGCCCTTCCTTCCATTATCCGTCAACGAGACAAACTGAACAAAGTTCTGAGGTCGACCTTGTAAAGATAAGGATTCAGGTCTGTCTGCTGTTTACCTTTGCTCCTGCGCACACTGCCCTTCTCTCCACATTTATGTGTTTGTTTGTTTGTCTATCTAATCTTTTGGGTTTTTATTTCTAATGAGGTCGACCAGTTGTCTATTTATTATTTTTTTTACTACGCATCAAGCTGCGCTGCTTGTCTTTGCTCCTGCGTGTTCGCGCACTCTCGCATTTTCCACTTATTTTTATTTTTGATTTATTTTTGATTTATTTTGTCAATTTAAAAAAAATACGCATCGTGCTGTGCTGTTTGTGTTTGCTTGAGTGCATTCGCGCGCTCTCGCTTTCTCCACTTTACAATTTTTTTGTTATTATTTATCTATTCCTGAGAGTTTATCTTATTTTTTATTTGTTTATTTAAATGAAGTCGACCAGTTGCCTGCCCTTCCTTCCATTATCCGTCACTGAGACAAACTGAACAAAGTTCTGAGGTCGACCTTGTAAAGATAAGGATTCAGGTCTGTCTGCTGTTTACCTTTGCTCCTGCGCGCACTGCCCTTCTCTCCACATTTATGTGTTTGTTTGTTTGTCTATCTAATCTTTTGGGTTTTTATTTCTAATGAGGTCGACCAGTTGTCTATTTATTATTTTTTTTTACTACGCATCAAGTTGCGCTGCTTGTCTTTGCTCCTGTGTGCTCGCGCACTCTCGCCTTTTCCACTTATTTTTATTTTTGATTTATTTTTGATATATTTTGTCAATTTTAAAAAAAAATACGCATCGTGCTGTGCTGTTTGTGTTTGCTTGAGTGCATTCGCGCGCTTTCACTTTCTCCACTTCACAATTTTTTTGTTATTATTTATCTATTCCTGAGAGTTTATCTTATTTTTTATTTGTTTATTTAAATGAAGTCGACCAGTTGCCTGCCCTTCCTTCCATTATCCGTCACCGAGACAAACTGAACAAAGTTCTGAGGTCGACCTTGTAAAGATAAGGATTCAGGTCTGTCTGCTGTTTACCTTTGCTCCTGCGCGCACTGCCCTTCTCTCCACATTTATGTGTTTGTTTGTTTGTCTATCTAATCTTTTGGGTTTTTATTTCTAATGAGGTCGACCAGTTGTCTATTTATTAATTTTTTTACTACGCATCAAGCTGCGCTGCTTGTCTTTGTTCCTGTGTGCTCGCGCACTCTCGCCTTTTCCACTTATTTTTATTTTAGACTTATTTGTGATTTATTTTGTCAATTTAAAAATAAATACGCATCGTGCTGTGCTGTTTGTGTTTGCTTGAGTGCATTTGCCCGCTCTCGCTTTCTCCACATTACAATTTTTTTGTTATTATATATCTATTCCTGAGAGTTTATCTTAATTTTATTTGTTTATTTAAATGAAGTCGACCAGTTGCCTGCCCTTCCTTCCATTATCCGTCACCGAGACAAACTGAACAAAGTTCTGAGGTCGACCTTGTAAAGATAAGGATTCAGGTCTGTCTGCTGTTTACCTTTGCTCCTGCGCGCACTGCCCTTCTCTCCACATTTATGTGTTTGTTTGTTTGTCTATCTAATCTTTTGGTTTTTTATTTCTAATGAGGTCGATCAGTTGTCTATTTATTATTTTTTTTACTACGCATCAAGCTGCGCTGCTTGTCTTTGCTCCTGTGTGCTCGCGCACTCTCGCCTTTTCCACTTATTTTTATTTTTGATTTATTTTGGATTTATTTTGTCAATTTAAAAAAAAAAGTACGCATCGTGCTGTGCTGTTTGTGTTTGCTTGAGTGCATTCGCGCGCTCTCGCTTTCTCCACTTTACAATTTTTTTGTTATTATTTATCTATTCCTGAGAGTTTATCTTATTTTTTTTTGTTTATTTAAATGAAGTCAACCAGTTGCCTGCCCTTCCTTCCTTTATCCGTCACCGAGACAAACTGAACAAAGTTCTGAGGTCGACCTTGTAAAGATAAGGATTCAGGTCTGTCTGCTGTTTACCTTTGCTCCTGCGCGCACTGCCCTTCTCTCCACATTTATGTGTTTGTTTCTTTGTGTATCTAATCTTTTGGGTTTTTATTTCTAATGAGGTCGACCAGTTGTCTATTTATTTTTTTTTTACTACGCATCAAGCTGCGCTGCTTGACTTTGCTCCTGTGTGCTCGCGCTCTCTCGCCTTTTCCACTTATTTTTATTTTTGATTTATTTTTGATTTATTTTGTCAATTTAAAAAAAAAGTACGCATCGTGCTGTGCTGTTTGTGTTTGCTTGAGTGCATTCGCGCGCTCTCGCTTTCTCCACTTTACAATTTTTTTGTTATTATTTATCTATTCCTGAGAGTTTATTTTATTTTTTATTTGTTTATTTAAATGAAGTCGACCAGTTGCCTGCCCTTCCTTCCATTATCCGTCACCGAGACAAACTGAACAAAGTTCTGAGGTCGACCTTGTAAAGATAAGGATTCAGGTCTGTCTGCTGATTACCTTTGCTCCTGCGCGCACTGCCCTTCTCTCCACATTTATGTGTTTGTTTTTTTGTCTATCTAATCTTTTGGGTTTTTAATTCTAATGAGGTCGACCAGTTGTCTATTTATTATTTTTTTTACTACGCATCAAGCTGCGCTGCTTGTCTTTGCTCCTGTGTGCTCGCGCACTCTCGCCTTTTCCACTTATTTTTATTTTTGATTTATTTTGGATTTATTTTGTCAATTTTAAAAAAAAAGTACGCATCGTGCTGTGCTGTTTGTGTTTGCTTCAGTGCATTCGCGCGCTCTCGCTTTCTCCACTTTACAATTTTTTTGATATTATTTATGTATTCCTGAGAGTTTATCTTATTTTTTATTTGATTATTTAAATGAAGTCGACCAGTTGCCTGCCCTTCCTTCCATTATCCGTCAACGAGACAAACTGAACAAAGTTCTGAGGTCGACCTTGTAAAGATAAGGATTCAGGTCTGTCTGCTGTTTACCTTTGCTCCTGCGCGCACTGCCCTTCTCTCCACATTTATGTGTTTGTTTGTTTGTCTATCTAATCTGTTGGGTATTTATTCCTAATGAGGTCAACCAGTTGTCTATTTATTATATTTTTTACTACGCATCAAGCTTCGCTGCTTGTCTTTGCTCCTGTGTGCTCGCGCACTCTCGCCTTTTCCACTTATTTTTATTTTTGATTTATTTTTGATTTATTTTGTCAATTTTAAAAAAAAATACGCATCGTGCTGTGCTGTTTGTGTTTGCTTGAGTGCATTCGCGCGCTCTCGCTTTCTCCACTTTACAATTTTTTGTTATTATTTATCTATTCCTGAGAGTTTATCTTATTTTTTATTTGTTTATTTAAATGAAGTCGACCAGTTGCCTGCCCTTCCTTCCATTATCCGTCACCGAGACAAACTGAACAAAGTTCTGAGGTCGACCTTGTAAAGATAAGGATTAAGGTCTGTCTGCTGTTTACCTTTGCTCCTGCGCGAACTGCCCTTCTCTCCACATTTATGTGTTTGTTTGTTTGTCTATCTAATCTTTTGGGTTTCTATTTCTAATGAGGTCGACCAGTTGTCTATTTATTATTTTTTTTACTACGCATCAAGCTGCGCTGCTTGTCTTTGCTCCTGTGTGCACGCGCACTCTCGCCTTTTCCACTTATTTTTATTTTTGATTTATTTTTGATTTATTTTGTCAATTTAAAAAAATACGCATCGTGCTGTGCTGTTTGTGTTTGCTTGAGTGCATTCGCGCGCTCTCGCTTTCTCCACTTTACAATTTTTTTGTTATTATTTATCTATTCCTGAGAGTTTATCTAATTTTTTGTTTGTTTATTTAAATGAAGTCGACCAGTTGCCTGCCCTTCCTTCCATTATCCGTCACCGAGACAAACTGAACAAAGTTCTGAGGTCGACCTTGTAAAGATAAGGATTCAGGTCTGTCTGCTGTTTACCTTTGCTCCTGCGCGCACTGCCCTTCTCTCCACATTTATGTGTTTGTTTGTTTGTCTATCTAATCTTTTGGGTTTTTATTTCTAATGAGGTCGACCAGTTGTCTATTTATTATTTTTTTTACTACGCATCAAGCTGCGCTGCTTGTCTTTGCTCCTGTGTGCTCGCGCACTCTCGCCTTTTCCACTTATTTTTATTTTTGATTTATTTTTGATTTATTTTGTCAATTTAAAAAAAATACGCATTGTGCTGTGCTGTTTGTGTTTGCTTGAGTGCATTCGCGCGCTCTCGCTTTCTCCACTTTACAATTTTTTTGTTATTATTTATCTATTCCTGAGAGTTTATCTTATTTTTATTTGTTTATTTAAATGAAGTCGACCAGTTGCCTGCCCTTCCTTCCATTATCCGTCAACGAGACAAACTGAACAAAGTTCTGAGGTCGACCTTGTAAAGATAAGGATTCAGGTCTGTCTGCTGTTTACCTTTGCTCCTGCGCGCACTGCCCTTCTCTCCACATTTATGTGTTTGTTTGTTTGTCTATCTAATCTTTTGGGTTTTTATTTCTAATGAGGTCGACCAGTTGTCTATTTATTATTTTTTTTACTACGCATCAAGCTGCGCTGCTTGTCTTTGCTCCTGTGTGTTCGCGCACTCTCGCATTTTCCACTTATTTTTATTTTTGATTTATTTTTGATTTATTTTGTCAATTTTAAAAAAAATACGCATCGTGCTGTGCTGTTTGTGTTTGCTTGAGTGCATTCGCGCGCTGTCGCTTTCTCCACTTTACAATTTTTTGTTATTATTTATCTATTCCTGAGAGTTTATCTTATTTTTTATTTGTTTATTTAAATGAAGTCGACCAGTTGCCTGCTCTTCCTTCCATTATCCGTCACCGAGACAAACTGAACAAAGTTCTGAGGTCGACCTTGTAAAGATAAGGATTCAGGTCTGTCTGCTGTTTACCTTTGCTCCTGCGCGCACTGCCCTTCTCTCCACATTTATGTGTTTGTTTGTTTGTCTATCTAATCTTTTGGGTTTTTATTTCTAATGAGGTCGACCAGTTGTCTATTTATTATTTTTTTTACTACGCATCAAGCTGCGCTGCTTGTCTTTGCTCCTGTGTGCTCGCGCACTCTCGCCTTTTCCACTTATTTTTATTTTTGATTTATTTTTGATTTATTTTGTCAATTTTGAAAAAAAAAGTACGCATCGTGCTGTGCTGTTTGTGTTTGCTTGAGTGCATTCGCGCGCTCTCGCTTTCTCCACTTTACAATTATTTTGTTATTATTTATCTATTCCTGAGAGTTTATCTTATTTTTTATTTGTTTATTTAAATGAAGTCGACCAGTTGCCTGCCCTTCCTTCCATTATCCGTCACCGAGACAAACTGAACAAAGTTCTGAGGTCGACCTTGTAAAGATAAGGATTCAGGTCTGTCTGCTGTTTACCTTTGCTCCTGCGCGCACTGCCCTTCTCTCCACATTTATGTGTTTGTTTGTTTGACTATCTAATCTTTTGGGATTTTATTTCTAATGAGATCGACCAGTTGTCTATTTATTATTTTTTTTACTACGCATCAAGCTGCGCTGCTTGTCTTTGCTCCTGTGTGCTCGCGCACTCTCGCCTTTTCCACTTATTTTTATTTTTGATTTATTTTTGATTTATTTTGTCAATTTAAAAAAAAAAATACGCATCGTGCTGTGCTGTTTGTCTTTGCTTGAGTGCATTCGCGCGCTCTCGCTTTCTCCACTTTACAATTTTTTTGTTATTATTTATCTATTCCTGAGAGTTTATCTTATTTTTTATTTGTTTATTTAAATGAAGTCGACCAGTTGCCTGCCCTTCCTTCCATTATCCGTCACCGAGACAAACTGAACAAAGTTCTGAGGTCGACCTTGTAAAGATAAGGATTCAGGTCTGTCTGCTGTTTACCTTTGCTCCTGCGCGCACTGCCCTTCTCTCCACATTTATGTGTTTATTTGTTTGTCTATCTAATCTTTTGGGTTTTTATTTCTAATGAGGTCGACCAGTTGTCTATTTATTATTTTTTTTACTACGCATCAAGCTGCGCTGCTTATCTTTGCTCCTGTGTGCTCGCGCACTCTCGCCTTTTCCACTTATTTTTATTTTTGATTTATTTTTGATTTATTTTGTCAATTTTAAAAAAAATACGCATCGTGCTGTGCTGTTTGTGTTTGCTTGAGTGCATTCGCGCGCTATCGCTTTCTCCACTTTACAATTTTTTTGTTATTATTTATCTATTCCTGAGTGTTTATCTTATTTTTTAATTGTTTATTTAAATGAATTCGACCAGTTGCCTGCCCTTCCTTCCATTATCCGTCACCGAGACAAACTGAAGAAAGTTCTGAGGTCGACCTTGTAAGGATAAGGATTCAGGTCTGTCTGCTGTTTACCTTTGCTCCTGCGCGCACTGCCCTTCTCTCCACATTTATGTATTTGTTTGTCTATCTAATCTTTTGGGGTTTTATTTCTAATGAGGTCGACCAGTTGTCTATTTCTTATTTTTTTTACTACGCATCAAGCTGCGCTGCTTGTCTTTTCTCTTGTGTGCTCGCGCACTCTCGCCTTTCCCACTTATTTTTATTTTTGACTTATTTTTGATTTATTTTGTCAATTTAAAAGAAATACGCATCGTGCTGTGCTGTTTGTGTTTGCTTGAGTACATTCGCGCGCTCTCGCTTTCTCCACTTTACAATTTTTTTGTTATTATTTATCTATTCCTGAGAGTTTATCTTATTTTTTATTTGTTTATTTAAATGAAGTCGACCAGTTGCCTGCCCTTCCTTCCATTATCCGTCACCGAGACAAACTGAACAAAGTTCTGAGGTCGACCTTGTAAAGATAAGGATTCAGGTCTGTCTGCTGTTTACCTTTGCTCCTGCGCGCACTGCCCTTCTCTCCACATTTATGTGTTTGTTTGTTTGTCTATCTAATCTTTTGGGTTTTTATTTCTAATGAGGTCGACCAGTTGTCTATTTATTATTTTTTTTTACTACGCATCAAGCTGCGCTGCTTGTCTTTGCTCCTGTGTGTTTGCGCACTCTCGCCTTTTCCACTTATTTTTATTTTTGATTTATTTTTGATTTATTTTGTCAATTTAAAAAAAATACGCATCGTGCTGTGCTGTTTGTGTTTGCTTGAGTGCATTCGCGCGCTCTCGCTTTCTCCACTTTACAATTTTTTTGTTATTATTTATCTATTCCTGAGAGTTTATCTTATTTTTTATTTGTTTATTTAAATGAAGTCGACCAGTTGCCTGCCCTTCCTTCCATTATCCGTCACCGAGACAAACTGAACAAAGTTCTGAGGTCGACCTTGTAAAGATAAGGATTCAGGTCTGTCTGCTGTTTACCTTTGCTCCTGCGCGCACTGCCCTTCTCTCCACATTTATGTGTTTATTTGTTTGTCTATCTAATATTTTGGGTATTTATTTCTAATGAGGTCGACCAGTTGTCTATTTATTATTTTTTTTTACTACGCATCAAGCTGCGCTGCTTGTCTTTGCTCCTGTGTGCTCGCGCACTCTCCCCTTTTCCACTTATTTTTATTTTTGATTTATTTTGATTTATTTTGTCAATTTAAAAAAAAATACGCATCGTGCTGTGCTGTTTGTGTTTGCTTGAGTGCATTCGCGCGCTCATCGCTTTCTCCACTTTACAATTTTTTTGTTATTATTTACCTATTCCTGAGAGTTTATCTTATTTTTTATTTGTTTATTTAAATGAAGTCGACCAGTTGCCTGCCCTTCCTTCCATTATCCGTCACCGAGACAACTGAACAAAGTTCTGAGGTCGACCTTGTAAAGATAAGGATACAGGTCTGTCTGCTGTTTACCTTTGCTCCTGCCCCGCACTGCTCTTCTCTCCACATTTATGTGTTTGTTTGTTTGTCTATCTAATCTTTTGGGTTTTTATTTCTAATGAGGTCGACCAGTTGTCTATTTATTATTTTTTTTACTACGCATCAAGCTGCGCTGCTTGTCTTTGCTCCTGTGTGCTCGCGCACTCTCGCCTTTTCCACTTATTTTTATTTTTGATTTATTTTTGATTTATTTTGTCAATTTAAAAAAATAATACGCATCGTGCTGTGCTGTTTGTGTTTGCTTGAGTGCATTCGCGCGCTCTCGCTTTCTCCACTTTACAATTTTTTTGTTATTATTTATCTATTCCTGAGAGTTTATCTTATTTTTTATTTGTTTATTTAAATGAAGTCGACCAGTTGCCTGCCCTTTCTTCCATTATCCGTCACCGAGACAAACTGAACAAAGTTCTGAGGTCGACCTTGTAAGATAAGGATTCAGGTCTGTCTGCTGTTTACCTTTGCTCCTGCGCGCACTGCCCTTCTCTCCACATTTATGTGTTTGTTTGTTTGTCTATCTAAACTTTTGGGGTTTTATTTCTAATGAGGTCGACCAGTTGTCTATTTCTTATTTTTTTTACTACGCATCAAGCTGCGCTGCTTGTCTTTTCTCTTGTGTGCTCGCGCACTCTCGCCTTTCCCACTTATTTTTATTTTTGACTTATTTTTGATTTATTTTGTCAATTTAAAAGAAATACGCATCGTGCTGTGCTGTTTGTGTTTGCTTGAGTGCATTCGCGCGCTCTCGCTTTCTCCACTTTACAATTTTTTTGTTATTATTTATCTATTCCTGAGAGTTTATCTTATTTTTTATTTGTTTATTTAAATGAAGTCGACCAGTTGCCTGCCCTTCCTTCCATTATCCGTCACCGAGACAAACTGAACAAAGTTCTGAGGTCGACCTTGTAAAGATAAGGATTCAGGTCTGTCTGCTGTTTACCTTTGCTCCTGCCCGCACTGCCCTTCTCTCCACATTTATGTGTTTGTTTGTTTGTCTATCTAATCTTTTGGGTTTTTATTTCTAATGAGGTCGACCAGTTGTCTATTTATTATTTTTTTTACTACGCATCAAGCTGCGCTGCTTGTCTTTGCTCCTGTGTGCTCGCGCACTCTCGCCTTTTCCACTTATTTTTATTTTTGATTATTTTTGATTTATTTTGTCAATTTAAAAAAAAATACGCATCGTGCTGTGCTGTTTGTGTTTGCTTGAGTGCATTCGCGCGCTCTCGCTTTCTCCACTTTACAAATTTTTTGTTATTATTTATCTATTCCTGAGAGTTTATCTTATTTTTTATTTGTTTATTTAAATGAAGTCGACCAGTTGCCTGCCCTTCCTTCCATTATCCCGTCAGCGAGACAAACTGAACAAAGTTCTGAGGTCGACCTTGTAAAGATAAGGATTCAGGTCTGTCTGCTGTTTACCTTTGCTCCTGCGCGCACTGCCCTTCTCTCCACATTTATGTGTTTGTTTGTTTGTCTATCTAATCTTTTGGGTTTTTATTTCTAATGAGGTCGACCAGTTGTCTATTTATTATTTTTTTTTACTACGCATCAAGCTGCGCTGCTTGTCTTTGCTCCTGTGTGTTTGCGCACTCTCGCCTTTTCCACTTATTTTTATTTTTGATTTATTTTTGATTTATTTTGTCAATTTAAAAAAAATACGCATCCAGCTGTGCTGTTTGTGTTTGCTTGAGTGCATTCGCGCGCTCTCGCTTTCTCCACTTTACAATTTTTTTGTTATTATTTATCTATTCCTGAGAGTTCATCTTATATTTATTTGTTTATTTAAATGAAGTCGACCAGTTGCCTGCCCTTCCTTCCATTATCCGTCACCGAGACAAACTGAACAAAGTTCTGAGGTCGACCTTGTAAAGATAAGGATTCAGGTCTGTCTGCTGTTTACCTTTGCTCCTGCGCACCACTGCCCTTCTCTCCACATTTATGTGTTTGTTGTTTGTCTATCTAATATTTTGGGTTTTTATTTCTAATGAGGTCGACTAGTTGTCTATTTATTATTTTTTTTACTACGCATCAAGCTGCGCTGCTTGTCTTTGCTCCTGTGTGCTCGCACACTCTCGCCTTTTCCAGTTATTTTTATTTTGATTTATTTTGTCAATTTAAAAAAAATACGCATCGTGCTGTGCTGTTTGTGTTTGCTTGAGTGCATTCGCGCGCTCTCGCTTTCTCCACTTTACAATTTTTTTGTTATTATTTATCTATTCCTGAGAGTTTATCTTATTTTTTATTTGTTTATTTAAATGAAGTCGACCAGTTGCCTGCCCTTCCTTCCATTATCCGTCACCGAGACAAACTGAACAAAGTTCTGAGGTCCACCTTGTAAAGATAAGGATTCAGGTCTGTCTGCTGTTTACCTTTGCTCCTGCGCGCACTGCCCTTCTCTCCACATTTATGTGTTTATTTGTTTGTCTATCTAATATTTTGGGTATTTATTTCTAATGAGGTCGAGCAGTTGTCTATTTATTATTTTTTTTTACTACGCATCAAGCTGCGCTGCTTGTCTTTGCTCCTGTGTGCTCGCGCACTCTCCCCTTTTCCACTTATTTTTATTTTTGATTTATTTTTTGATTTATTTTGTCAATTTAAAAAAAAATACGCATCGTGCTGTGCTGTTTGTGTTTGCTTGAGTGCATTCGCGCGCTCTCGCTTTCTCCACTTTACAATTTTTTAGTTATTATTTATCTATTCCTGAGAGTTTATCTTATTTTTTATTTGTTTATTTAAATGAAGTCGACCAGTTGCCTGCCCTTTCTTCCATTATCCGTCACCGAGACAAACTGAACAAAGTTCTGAGGTCGACCTTGTAAAGATAAGGATTCAGGTCTGTCTGCTGTTTACCTTTGCTCCTGCGCGCACTGCCCTTCTCTCCACATTTATGTGTTTGTTTGTTTGTCTATCTAAACTTTTGGGGTTTTATTTCTAATGAGGTCGACCAGTTGTCTATTTCTTATTTTTTTTACTACGCATCAAGCTGCGCTGCTTGTCTTTTCTCTTGTGTGCTCGCGCACTCTCGCCTTTCCCACTTATTTTTATTTTTGACTTATTTTTGATTTATTTTGTCAATTTAAAAGAAATACGCATCGTGCTGTGCTGTTTGTGTTTGCTTGAGTGCATTCGCGCGCTCTCGCTTTCTCCACTTTACAATTTTTTTGTTATTATTTATCTATTCCTGAGAGTTTATCTTATTTTTTATTTGTTTATTTAAATGAAGTCGACCAGTTGCCTGCCCTTCCTTCCATTATCCGTCACCGAGACAAACTGAACAAAGCTCTGAGGTCGACCTTGTAAAGATAAGGATTCAGGTCTGTCTGCTGTTTACCTTTGCTCCTGCCCGCACTGCCCTTCTCTCCACATTTATGTGTTTGTTTGTTTGTCTATCTAATCTTTTGGGTTTTTATTTCTAATGAGGTCGACCAGTTGTCTATTTATTATTTTTTTTACTACGCATCAAGCTGCGCTGCTTGTCTTTGCTCCTGTGTGCTCGCGCACTCTCGCCTTTTCCACTTATTTTTATTTTGATTTATTTTTGATTTATTTTGTCAATTTAAAAAAAATACGCATCGTGCTGTGCTGTTTGTGTTTGCTTGAGTGCATTCGCGCCCTCTCGCTTTCTCCACTTTACAAATTTTTTGTTATTATTTATCTATTCCTGAGAGTTTATCTTATTTTTTATTTGTTTATTTAAATGAAGTCGACCAGTTGCCTGCCCTTCCTTCCATTATCCGTCAGCGAGACAAACTGAACAAAGTTCTGAGGTCGACCTTGTAAAGATAAGGATTCAGGTCTGTCTGCTGTTTACCTTTGCTCCTGCGCGCACTGCCCTTCTCTCCACATTTATGTGTTTGTTTGTTTGTCTATCTAATCTTTTGGGTTTTTATTTCTAATGAGGTCGACCAGTTGTCTATTTATTATTTTTTTTTACTACGCATCAAGCTGCGCTGCTTGTCTTTGCTCCTGTGTGTTTGCGCACTCTCGCCTTTTCCACTTATTTTTATTTTTGATTTATTTTTGATTTATTTTGTCAATTTAAAAAAAATACGCATCCTGCTGTGCTGTTTGTGTTTGCTTGAGTGCATTCGCGCGCTCTCGCTTTCTCCACTTTACAATTTTTTGTTATTATTTATCTATTCCTGAGAGTTCATCTTATTTTTATTTGTTTATTTAAATGAAGTCGACCAGTTGCCTGCCCTTCCTTCCATTATCCGTCACCGAGACAAACTGAACAAAGTTCTGAGGTCGACCTTGTAAAGATAAGGATTCAGGTCTGTCTGCTGTTTACCTTTGCTCCTGCGCACACTGCCCTTCTCTCCACATTTATGTGTTTGTTTGTTTGTCTATCTAATATTTTGGGTTTTTATTTCTAATGAGGTCGACTAGTTGTCTATTTATTATTTTTTTTACTACGCATCAAGCTGCGCTGCTTGTCTTTGCTCCTGTGTGCTCGCACACTCTCGCCTTTTCCAGTTATTTTTATTTTTGATTTATTTTGTCAATTTAAAAAAAATACGCATCGTGCTGTGCTGTTTGTGTTTGCTTGAGTGCATTCGCGCGCTCTCGCTTTCTCCACTTTACAATTTTTTTGTTATTATTTATCTATTCCTGAGAGTTTATCTTATTTTTTATTTGTTTATTTAAATGAAGTCGACCAGTTGCCTGCCCTTCCTTCCATTATCCGTCACCGAGACAAACTGAACAAAGTTCTGAGGTCCACCTTGTAAAGATAAGGATTCAGGTCTGTCTGCTGTTTACCTTTGCTCCTGCGCGCACTGCCCTTCTCTCCACATTTATGTGTTTATTTGTTTGTCTATCTAATATTTTGGGTATTTATTTCTAATGAGGTCGAGCAGTTGTCTATTTATTATTTTTTTTTACTACGCATCAAGCTGCGCTGCTTGTCTTTGCTCCTGTGTGCTCGCGCACTCTCCCCTTTTCCACTTATTTTTATTTTTGATTTATTTTTGATTTATTTTGTCAATTTAAAAAAAAATACGCATCGTGCTGTGCTGTTTGTGTTTGCTTGAGTGCATTCGCGCGCTCTCGCTTTCTCCACTTTACAATTTTTTTGTTATTATTTACCTATTCCTGAGAGTTTATCTTATTTTTATTTGTTTATTTAAATGAAGTCGACCAGTTGCCTGCCCTTCCTTCCATTATACGTCACCGAGACAAACTGAACAAAGTTCTGAGGTCGACCTTGTAAAGATAAGGATTCAGGTCTGTCTGCTGTTTACCTTTGCTCCTGCGCGCACTACC